>NC_141853.1:1695000-1837500 GCF_024713525.1 Acromyrmex echinatior
AATTTAAATACTGACCTGTAAGCGAGATCATGTAATTTCTCAGTAAATTCTTCGGGCACGCTACATGGCTGCTGCGGAATTTCTTGCCGACTGAGGCTATACCAGAACAGCACAATCATCAGGAAGAATGCCGCCAGAGCTCGCATAGGAGTGATGCGAAAGCGTCTCCGTGAACAGAGACTCATGTTGATGTTCTGGAAATCAAGGAATTCGATCGAAAATCTTTACCTTTTTTCTGAACGCTATACAAACCAATTATACAACTGAAATGTATTCTTTTATTTCAAATTTCGAGATATTTTACTTATCAAAGAAAACGATAAGAAAATTTCAACCATTAATTCTTTTAGATATATAGATCTGCAAATTATTGTATTCTGCCTTTTCCTTTCATTCTGAAATTTTTTTTTAAACGAGTCATTGCATTCTAAATTTTTTTATACGTCTTTGACATGTTCAAATCCTTATTTTTAATTTAAAATATAAATTTTTTATTTAAAAAATCAATAATATCTATTAATTTTATTTGTTCAATTTTTATATTCTTTCCGATTGTTTTTATTTTCAATTTTGTTTAAAACTTCGTTTTTTTAAATCCTCAAGTTTAATTTTATGTTTTTTATTCTTCAAATTTAGCAATAAAAAGTCTGCTAAAAATAAAGTCCAATATATACCATTTCACTGTTTAACTGTAATGATTTAAATATTCATTAACCAATTTGTGTATCGTGTTTAGTGTAAATTCTAAAAAGATTTTCAGGAAAGACTCACGTTCCCTAAGGAGCATGCATGATATTAACAACACTTGTCTCTCGGAGACGACACTCGTCTCATGCACTCTGAACACAAGGAAGGAAAAAAACCAACGACTCGAAATTACGTACTCGCGATGTACGACGTAGTCATGACCCACGTGTGATCAGACTTTCTTGAATTTTTCCTTTGCTTTTTTCTCACCCCCCGTGACGAAAACCACTTTCTCATAAAGACTCCGACACTCAACCCTTGACGAGTTCGACATGGCAACGTTGCGAAATATTGATTTTTCTGCTCTACCGACAGTTTTCTCAGACATAGTTTTGTCAAAACAAATATAAGATAAGAACTTGAAGAAATAAGAAGTAAGAAATAGATTATTTTATTAATAATAATATAATTTTTATTTTTATTTATAATTATACAAAATCTGTATCTTATTTATAATTATACAAAAATTTTAAATTGGTTTTACAAATTTGTAATTTTTAAGATTAAAGAGCAACTATTTATAAAAATCTTGCAGTATTTTTTGTATTATCAATAGTTTCGTAAAGAATGTTTTTTAAAGATATAAGATGACAGATGTGATTTCATAGACTTTCAAAAGATAATTTGTAAAACCAATTTAAAATTTTAATTTGATTATTATTATATATATAATTGATAAAAACTGATAAACAATTTTGGGGAAAAAATTCAATATTTGTCAATATTATTCCAAAAAATAATGTAAGAACATCATTTACAGATCCCTATATTATTAACGGATATCTTGTAGATGATAATCCCTTCGAAATAAATACACACTGTATTAATAAAATGTTAGTATAATTTTTAAAATATTAACTTCTTTATAATTTAATAAATTTTAATTTTTTATTGTAATGAAAAGTTTATAAGAATCTATTATTTACAAATAAAAGAATATTAAATTATAACATTAATTCTATCTTATCGATTTGTGGTATATGAGTTATTTTAGTTCTAAATATGATCGATTGTTAATATCAGTGGAATATTTTGAATATTTCCAAAAAAATATTTAAAATGTAGAAGAATGCATATTAGCAACTTTTATAAACACAAATATATTTAATGTAGAAATAAAACATAGAATAAAAAATTTATTTTTACATTAAATATATTTGTGTTAACAAAAGTTGCTAATATGTATTCTTCTACTTTTTGAATATTTTTTTGAAAATATCTAAAATATTTTACTGCTATTTTTTGCGACTCATAATCAAATTTATATTTATATATAACCTTCTATGTTACATAAATTTTCTTTTGCTTGGAAAGTGCTACATCTATTAATAAATTTAGCTGTGTTAAAATTATCATTAAAATTATATATACTAATTATATATATCAAAATTACATATAAGAATCTTTGACTTAAAAAGGTCGATATCTCGACTTATAATAGTTTTACGATAAAGCTTCTCTTATTAAATTAAAGATGAAAATTATGAACAAATAAAGCTATTAACAAAACAAATAAAGATGCGTGACACACAGTAAATTAATATAATAAATAAATATTAATAGCAATATTAAATTAACAAAATAATTACAATTAACAGCTTTATCAATCTGTTATATTAATAACAGAAAGATTTTACAAATATTTTACTACTTTATTAGTTTATTAAATATTTTATTAATTTTTAATTAAACTTCTACATAAAGTTCATGTTAAATAATGTAATATCAATACATTATGATTTTTTATAATATTGTAATATTGTAAGGTGAAGTTTTTGCAAAGAGATAGAATTACCTAAACTTAAACAGATCTTAAATTATTTCTTTCTTCAAGTTAATTTATAATAACATCATAATAACGGGGTAAGATTATCCTTTACAAGAAATATCCTGCTTGAGCTGAATTCGGAACCAAAAGAGACGTGTAGATTATGAAAAGCGCGGGAGACAAACGAGCGACGGAAGCGAAACGTGAAATTAACGAGCAAAAATAAACGTTTCCTCGATAATCTCAGTCTCTCGCAGAATTCCCGGCCAGCGTACGCGCTTCTCCGTTCTTCGCTCTATTTACTTTTTCTCAGAGCCGAATGAGTTATCGCGTCGGAACCCCCTCGGGTTATCCTAATGAGCAGAAACGCCAATAAGCCAGTACGTCTCGACGGGGATGGTGTGTTCTTACGTCTTATTTTTAAACGGGGTGCCTGTTGACGAATTTGCGGACGCGCCGTCCGTCTGTGTCGTAAATGAAAGTATCTTCGGAAGTATCTTCATCAGCTTTTCTAGAGATGTTTAAATATAATAAATTGTTGACATTCTTACTCGCCTGATGTCAATAATTAGATGCTTTCTTTAAACATGTCAATATAGTACAGAAACGAATACTGTTTAATGTTACAACATAAAAACAAATAAGAAAGGTAAAAGATGTAAAACAATAGGCATAATTTACTTCGTAAAAGATAACGGAGTTTATTACATTAATCTTTACACAAAAAATTATATGAAAAGATATGTAGAAATCTTTATACTCTAATTTTTAAGTATACTCTAATTTTGCGTATTGCAATAAGTGTTTTATTTAAAAATAATAAATAAAAAATGTATTTGTATACTCTTCATATTTACGGATTTCTTTATTTCACTCAAATCTTTGAATATTTAAGAATGTTATTGCGAGTAATCGCGTCAAGGCGAGCATTAATCTCTCTCGCTAGCGCGGGGTCGGCAGGTCGCGAGCCCTCTCCGGAATAAAAGAGCTCGGGCGAGGCACTAGAAAGGGGGGAGGACAAGGATGAAGAAGAGGAGGCAGCAAGAAAAATTGCGCTCGATGTCGTGGAAACGGGCGAAGCCGTAAAACAAACGGTCGGACGTCGCGCCTCTTTCTCCGCGTCTAATTCTGTCTTGTCGTCTCTTCGCCGTGTATTTTCGTAGCGCGTGTCACCTAAGTGCCTTATCTGCGCGTTTTTCGAATCTCGCTGGATCTATCCTCGAGTCACGTGCCACACACCTGAACTTGCACATTTATTCATTTTGTTCCTAACGAGATACAATAATAATGAAGCTATATTTGTTATAAAGATAATTTTCAGACTAATCGGATCAAAATTTTTTAAATATAAGAAAATTGATGGATTAAAAAATTGATAAAATATAAATAAATTGAATAAAAATTTTTAAAAATAATATTGAATAAAAATAATTAATATATTATAATTCTTATATGTCAACGTTTTTCTCAGCTATTGATATACATATATCTTGAACGTAATTTACTTAGGTCCGGTTGCACCAACGTTTTAACTTTAAGCGAGACTTAAAACTCTATCTCGTAAACCGAGAGAGAGAGAGAGAGAGAGAGAGAGAGAGAGAGAGAGAGAGAGGGAGAGAGAGAATTTTAAGCCTCGCTTAAAGTTACCGTAACTTTGATGCAACCAGGCCTTAATAAAATAGAATTTAATATTTAAATGAAATCTTATTATTTTTTTTTTATTCAATGCATCAAGACAGTTGCTTTTTTATATTTTAATTTTAATTAATAATTATTTTATATATTGATAAATATTTGATTCGATGAGATGATAATTTAGATGTTTATTTCCAATTTCCAATTGCAGCAGATCACTATAAAAATACCATAAAAGATTCTACATTCTGTCCTACATTCTAAACATCACAAATCATCCTAGATCCGTGGATCCCAAAACAACTTTTGATTCTACTCGGAGCCGAAAAGTCGACGCGATGATCCCATAGCATTCCACGGGGTTCGCTCGCTATCGCGAAAACACCGTCCGTCTTTGAGACTCTCCTCGCCGACGATCGCCATTCAAAGTTTTTACCCTCGTGGAATCCACACGAAATCCACTCTTACGTACGCGCTGGTCACATTGAAATGCAATTCGCGTTCTTCGATCAGGTCCATCAGCTCTTCGTCTTCTATCCTGCTTCCCCGTCTACTTCTCATCGCTAGATTGCCCTTCGATAAACCACTAATCTGCCCCAATCGTTTCTATCAGCACCTTCTCTACTTGCGATCAATCTTTGCTGGTCCTTCTCGTTTTGTTAACATAAGTGGAAACATTTACCGCGTACCAACGTGAGAATAATCATTCCGTGTTGAAATAGAAATCGAAAGAGAAACAAGCAGAATACTAAATGAAGAATATCGAAATGAGAGAAGTCAGTATAAGATGATCATAGAATCTGCAAGTTTAAATATTGTTGCAGAAATATTGTTGCACTTAGATTGTCAAAGATAGATTTCCCTAGAGTTTAATTGTAATTAAATGATGTACAGGAAATATATTTTCCAAGTCGCGTCTATGATAGAGAAACAGTGTTGTGAAAATATCACGCGTGTTCCTCGACCGGGAAGAGAGAAGCGATAACGACCGAAGAGAGTAGCATGAACCACGCCGCAGCCACTGTTGACAACGTAAAGGCGAACCATGTGGTCAATGTGCGTTAAACGTCTGCCGCGTAAGCATTTAACGTTCCGCCAGAATATATGGACATTCCGCGGTTATTTCGAATACGTTCCACCGACAGTTTTTACATCAGTGTAAATCACGCCCGCGTTCGACTTAGCGCGCTCGCAAGCACACAAATCGCCATTGACGATTTCTCTGTCTTTTCTATTGGGATTCTTCAATTTTGGAATAGGACGCTATTGTAGAATAATCGATATTTTGAATTATTTCATTATCAAAAAAGACTTAAATATATTTAAAAAACAAACGATTTTGTTAAAAACGATTTTGTTAAAGTACCTTTAGTCAAATATATATAGGTCTCTAAACATAATTTTATTGGACTATCAAAATAATTATATAAGATTCAAGTTAGTTGCTAGAATGTAAAAATTTGTTGTAATATTGTTCATCATATTTGAGTTCTCTACATTATTTTAATAGTTAACAAAACTATTTTCATGTCCGTATCTGTAGGTAAGTTTTTAAATACTTTAGCAAAATCATACTTTCTGTATAGCTATGATAATTTACCTAACAATCTAAAGACTGCTATAACTTAATCTAAGGTTTTAATTTTAATATTGAAATAAATTTGAAAAAGATAATCAGAAATTGTTATACACAGAAAAGAAGACTATTATATTTTGAGAATATTTTTATTTTCGACACATAAAGCTTGAAATAAGATTATGTAGCATTAAACCGACGTAATTTGTTTGAACTACATAAGACGTTTGAATTAGTTACACCAAAAAATAATATATTCTCATTATTCAATAATAATTTTCTAGATTTGAGAAGAAATAATATTGGATAGAAAATTACAATATTACATCTTCAAATCGAAAATTAGAATATTTTAAAATTAAAATTAAATTATTTTTATTTGATTGTACCTCTCTTACTCGTAAAAAAAGTAGTTTATACAATACTATTAAATTGTTTAATTGAAAAATTTTGTAATAACAATTCCTTAGACTTTCGAAAGTGTTACATTTGTAAATCTTGCATTCATAAATCTTGCTGTATTGTCAAAAAAAAAGTTATCATATTGTTAAAGTAAGAATAATTTATTTAAAAATTAAATATTCATATACATATGTACGCGTAATATAAATAAACAATTAAAGTTGATTTAATTCTGTTATGCAATGAGATGTCTACGCAATTATAAAAAAAATTATAATATGAAATTCTTTAATATAAGTATGGTGCGTGCAGAATTGATAACTCAATGGGCAGTTTCTTCATAAAAAAAGGAACTACGATAAAAAAGAAGATTCTCAATCTTCTTTCGAATTTCGCTTTCTTCATAGTTAGTAAGAGCTAATAAGTGCAAGCCAGAGCAAGTAAGAGAGTGCATGCAGATCTTGAACGAAAGTAACTGACTCGATTATCATATTCTCTATCATATAAAGATAGTTTCCGAGGAAGCATCGGATCTCTGTTGAATCCAGACATTAAAAGTGTCATGCCTTAGAGTTATCTCGACTTTTTTCGAACTTCATTATTTACGGTATCATATCACAAAAGAACGATCATACGTGGTCTCGAACGAAAGTGATCAACTCGATTATTCCGTTTCTTCATACATTAAGATATAAAAAAATAAAATAAAATAAAATATAAAATAAAATATTTTATTAATATAATAAAATTGTGTCGAAAAAAGAATATCATAAACTTGTTTTACGATAATGGGTATTTTGTAAAAAAAAAAGAAAAAGAACTTTGTTTGACAAACTGATATCGTTGATTAAACGATATCAGTTTTTGTTCTAATACTGTAATATATTCCAAGTAACTTCATCCAATAAAATGTCATCTAAAAACATATGTATTCTTAAAAGAAATTTATGTTTAACACTACATAAACTTAAAGTAAAAATAATATTTCATCTTCTTGATATGATCTTTTAAATGTCGAAAGAAAATATGTTATTATCAAAATAATTATATTGTGCTTTTTAAATAACTAATATAGTATTAAGATATGAGATTAATAATACTGTAGAAATTTGAACTTGTCAAATTCTTTAAGAAAGAATTATATTTTTTTGCTTATATAGGAAACAATGATTGAATGGAATATAATCGTTTTAAATTGAGAATAACTTTTTTTTGTGTAGATATCAGAATAAATGTATTCAAAGATGTTTAATTTAAATTCGACGATTATACATAAAGACATGTATATGATATTATATTGTAAGTCAAATATACCAAAGATAGAAGTCTCGACACTTTTTGCACGGCAAATAATGGTATAGAGCTAAAAAGTTAATTTATGGTGAATGCATTCTGCGACATGTTGCACAAAAGGAGACAACTTGCACTGTCCACTGTTGTTCGTCGCGCGGAAACCGTTGGAAACGATATTTAGTCGACTTCTTCGACGACCAGTGATCACCTGCTCCATCAGAGCAGGACGTTGTACGTTTGGTGACTACAGAACTGGAACTGTCAACTGGAACTGTAAGTCGTCGAAACGACGAGTGACGGTAATCTATGCGTACGAATGGCTATGTCGCCATGAGACACCTGCGACATTCAGTCTGTGACTGATACAAAGTGTACCAGTATAATATTCAAGAAACTGATTATGCACACGTACACCATATCATATCCGATAACGATCACATCTCTTTATTTTCTTACGCATTGAACTTATCAAAAGTGCTAATTATTTTCTAAATATTTGTCTTTCGCGAGCAACCAAGAAAATCGCGTTTACATTACATTATACAATTCTGTCATTGCAGAATATGATAAGTCGAAATTAAAACATAAAATGATTTTTCTTTATATTATACGCATTTTAGTAGCTATAAAAAAATTTGTGCCATTTATCTAGTATAAAGAAAATTTCTCTATATATTCTTGGAAGTAAACATTGTAATTAGATATCAAATTTACGAAATATCTAATTTATTTACAAAAAACACTTATAATTAGATTTATTTCAATCAATATAGATTAACTTTAATTTCTATTTAATTTATTTTTTTTCTAATTCTTAGAATTAAGAGATAAAAGATATGTTAAACCAAGATTAATGTTAATCTACATTGGTAGAAATGGATATTAGAAAGCTGCTTATTCCTTTTTACATGATAAAGATTCTTCTATTAACTTTCTTATGAATAAATAATCTAATTGTAAGATGATTAAGAGAAAGGAAACATATCTTCGGAGATATTCACCTGAAGATTTATCTCATTACTGGCAAAGGAAGGAGAGGCACAGGGAGAGGGCAGGAACTCGGAAGGGGATGAAAATTTTTATTTGGCATTTATGAGCCGATTCAGGGCTGCGGAAGGACTCTGCCCCAAGGAAGGACGCTTTAATATCCGCTTATGACGGCTATGTTTCACAGTCTGAGACACCCACTCGGCCCCATTCCGCCCCATCAACCCCCATAGTGCGTTTAATTTACGTGTTTTCGCGAGTTATTCGCCCTCCCATCCCTACACAGCCCTCGTCGAAGAGGGTCGGTCGCCATGACAACGCTGGGCGTCCCGGCGCCCAATCGTAGGACGCCTACACCGTGTCGACGTCGGCCCTACGAGGACGAGAAGGACGATAATAATTGATGGGGAAGGCTACCCCGGGGAAGTGTGCGGAGGTGTGTGAATAGGTGGTCGGCGGTTTCGAGGGATGTAGCGGGGGTTAAATCGACAATCGAAAAGCGCCGCGTTTCACCCGCCACTGTTCGGAAGTTCATTGCGGGATAAAAATAAGAGAAAGGATTTACCAAGATACACCCTCGCTTTCGGCGATACGAACTCGGACACGCAGGAATGTGAACTCAAAGTTGAAAAAGTTGAAGCATTTGAACAATCCAAGATGCAAAAATTTAGAAATTCAAATGTTTAAGAATCAGTAAATCTACATTAGAAATATAAAAATTTAAAGATCAATTCAACAAAATTTAAGAATATAAAAATTCCAGAATTAAATTTTTTACATGCAATATACAACGCCTTCTTTCCAATAACTTTAATTCTAAGATCTCGGTGTGCACGGAATAACGATTCTGCTAAAATATGTAAAAATTCAGCTAGATACAGAACTTTGAAAATAATTTTGTTGGTCTATCAAATAATTTAGAAAATAATTAATAAGAACCTGAAATATGATAAGCAAATTGGAATCAAATTTTTCATTAATGTTCTTAGATGTTATTTGCCTTTTTACCAATGTCCCTACAGACTTGGCAATGGAAATTATCACAAGTAGATGGGATTTGTGTGTGATTGCCAAAAATACATTCATTTCATTAGATGAATTCATGATAGCGATAAAAATGATCTTAAATTTTATATACTTCATGTTTGATAATGTATGTTTCAAATAGATATTCGGCACCCATATAGGTTCTCTCTTATCTTCTATTTTAGCAGATATTGTAATGTAAGATTTATATATGGAGAACTTAGCATTGAATCTTCTGTCCATGTCAGATATGTAAACGATATTCTGTTGGCAGTTCTTAAAGAAGAACTTGATAATATTCTTAACATCTTCAACTCTTCGTACCATCTACAATTTATAATAGAAATAAAAAATAATAAACGAATCAGTTTTCTAGATGTATCTCTCTGATCAGGGAGGATGATGAAATTATTTTCGATATAGAGTAAAAGCAGAGAATATGGAATAGAGTTTTTTAAATTAACATCGCTCCGATATAAATGTATATGAGAAGATTTTAAATTTACACAGAACTCTTGAGGAATATGTTAGCTATTCATTCAATAAATGAAAGTCGTCAAAATTTAAGTCCAACAAATGCGTTTGTGAACAAAATTTCAAATAAATTTTTGCTCGATAAAAATCGCCGCGCACAAAAATTTTCACTGATATAAGCAACTGTCATTCTTAAACGACTTAAAGGAACGCCATGATTTTTTTTTCAAATGTGAAGGACATGTGTACTTAGCAAAGCAAACGGATTTGATTTACAGTTTCCCGCAATTTTTAAAAAATAAAGTTCGAATACATTTTGATCACAGTAGTAGTTCTTTTTTATAAATATTAATTTTAATATGTGTAATTATTGTTTCAATAATTAAATTAATGATGAAGAAAAAGTACTTATATTCTTTAGTCAAAATTGACAGAACAAAATTTTGGTTTTCGATTTGCCGAAATTTAATTATTATTTCAATAAATTATGACATTAATAAAAAAAATATGGTATATGGTACATATCTATACATATGACCTTTATAGGATTTCTATTTTTTAATTTTAGTTTCGGTTTCAGTTGAAATTGATATGTAGCCGAATGTATCGGTAACTTCTGATAAAAGTTTCGATCGGACTTTACTTATTACATCGAGAATTATTCAAGTAATATACACATAGCATTACAATACACGACTATCCATCAGTGTAATAAGAATTTAACGTCCATACATAATACAGATCTCAATTAGGACATATATTTTAAATTTAATCCATTAATTTCTAAAACGTTTTATAATTATTCAGACAGTTAGATTTAAATTTATATATATATTGAAAATAACCGATATTTAATAGATCGGAACGTTTAATATTATTATTATTTATACACATTGACATCTTTGTATTCATTTTTTGTATTCATAATATTAATAAATAATTAGGTAATTAGCTACAACAACATCCAATATGGCTCGTTAGCTCATTTTTTATATCAATTTGAATTCATAAGTGCTGTTTAAATTAAAAATTAATTTTAAATTTTATTTTTATTTAGCTAAATTTTTAAATATTTCAGCAAAACCATCCTTTTCATGTACATATTTTACTAGGATTGATAAAAGTGTCGGTGTTTGGATCTTTTAATTTAATTTTTTCAAGGATATTGCCAGCATCGATTTTCGAATATGTGGATCTAAGAGTCCACGGGAAATCCAAGGATTCACGGCTATCAGAATTCAGCTTGGAAAGAGACTCGCGGCTCGTGCGGTACCCCCGCTATGCGACGCTCAAATTCCGGTGACTTGTGGTGTCACTCGTTGAATTCCGTTGAGCCTAACGACGATTTCCTGTCCGCCGTGCCGGGGACGAAGAGTATTTCAGATACGTACGTACCAGGCGACGTACAACACAGCCGCCTCCCGAACCATCATGCGGTTCGACATTCGCGAGAGATGAGCGTTGAAACGAGGTTTGGTCTCCTCCGTCTCGCTTCTTGGTGGTTGATCCCGTAAGGATCGCTTCACATCGCAAGCGTGGCTTCATTCATGTTCCAGTTATCAAAGTATTATAGGTATTCCTCTACTTTGACTTACGACTACTTTGATTTTCGGATTTATTATGCGCCAGCATCTGCTAAGAATTGAAAAAAGATAAAGAACAAGTTAAATCTGGAGGTTAAAATTAAGCTACTTTAATAGAACGGACGTTAACTTATTTTTTCATATAATTTTACAATAATTTATATCCAAACTGACTGGTAATATAAATATTATTACTAAAAGAGAAAGAAAAATCACAGATTTGTATTATATGATTACTATTTGATTTATAATTCGACTTACGACGACCGAAGGAACGTATAAATCCTATTACCAGTTAAAGATGTAATTATGCCCTACAATAACCATGACAGTAAGAAAAACTTTATAGATTTAGAATCTTCTGCATAATATTCTAATATATATATTCTGATATATAATTCACTAACTTTGATGCATTATCGATAAACGCGAAGTAAAAAGATGCAATTAATTGCGACTTGTCTTGCAGCGTGAAGATGTAAAGGCGATCGTGTATTGAGATCGTCTAGGGCAGAGACAGCGTGATACAAGCGAAGATTTTATCTCGGGCAGCTGATCACGACGCCCAGGAAAGAGCATCCAAGGCTCCTTTCTTTCTTTCTTTCTCCTTTTTTTTCTCCGAATCCTCGAGGTGCTACTGCAGATTTGCATAAGATCAGTTACCGATTAAGGCCGATAGGATCGCCGTCGACTTTGGCTCGAATCGGAATCGCTGACTTCCTGAATTTCTTTTTTCTTAATCACTTAACTTGCAAAAAAGTATTCTACAAATTCACCGATAGTTTTCAAAGTTTTTTTCTCTTCTTAATTTATCCGTCGTCCAGTATTCTATTAGCCCCGTAAAAAAATCCCCTCCGTTAAACTTTATAGAGAAGAGAAAATTAAACTTTGTGAATTTGTCACCGTAAATGAGAGGAAAGATAGGTGCAAATTTTATTGACTGTTAATCGCAATTATATTGATAGAAACAATTGTGCGTTTATTTGTACAATTGTTTCTATCGGTATAAATATGTGAAAACCCTCTCTCTTTCTCTCTCTCTCTCTCTCTCTCTCTCTCTCTCTCTCTCTCTCTCTCTTTCTCTCTCTTCCTTTCTTTCTCTCTTGAAATAATATAATAGCATCAGAATTATTACGCACAAGCTACTTAACTGTTGAGAGAAAAGTTGCAGTTTGTCGATCATGTTGATTGTAATTAAGTGCTCATCATTATATTCAATAATTAATGTTAGTTTAAATTATGTGTCAAACCATTTTTAAAAGAAAAAAGTTTGTATATAAGCTACAAAGAAAATGTTTTCAAACGATGTAAAACATAAAATTCTAAAATCTAAAGATTCTAAAATTCAATAAAAATAATTTAGACAATTTAATGTAAACGTAATTATAAAAATTTTTTCAATTTTCAATTTGATATTTTCTAATAAGAGTTTCAGGATTTGTGTGCGGAATAAAATATAAAATAGTGAAATATTTAAAATATACTGAAATATTTCTTATACTGAAATCTTTATAATTATAACGACAAAAAAGAATTATTGTATTAAACATTAGTAAAGTAATAATTTTAAAAGTTTCTCTTAATTGATTTAAAAGTTTCCTTTTCTATTAATGTTACAGAAACTTTAGACTTTTGTGCTTTTTTGCTGTCTTGCTAATGGCATAGGCTTTAAATGCAGGATGGCTTCGGAACAAATATAACACGAGATTTGGTGAAAGCGATGATTGGATAGAACCCATCAAAGTATAATTAAACCTGCTTTTACCTATTTTTGTTCCTCAATAATGCTCCAAAAAAGTAAAGTTGCAAAATTAAAAAATTTCTAGAAAGTTCTATATATTGTTATATTTAGAAGAAGTATCAAATGTAAGTAATAAAATGTATACTATCCTTTCAAACACACTAATCTTAAATACAATCACATAAACATATTGCAAAGCGAATTTTATATTATATTTGATACATTTTTAAAATTTCCATGCAACTTATTTTTACATCTCACACAGCACACAATAATTATATATATTTACAAGATTTATTTTAAATATTTTGTAAATATTTTTTTAATCTTAGATTGCACAGATTATAAACATTTATTATAAATATTATGAAATATTTATTGTAAATGTTTTGAAAATATTTAATGAGACATAATTCAAGTAAAAATACTTATTAGAAATATTTATTTATATTTATCATAAATATTACAATAAATATTTTATAATCTATCTTTTAATAATATTTCGAAGAAAGCTTTATATAAAATATGTATAAAATATTACATAACATTTAAAAAAATAAATAACAAATATTTACGATAAATATTCTGTCTAGGATTAAATATACTAATATTTGTGTATTATATACACATATTCTTAGTACGCTTTCAGAAATGTTATATTTTTTAAAATTCAAATTGATTTTAGTAATTTAACATTTTTTATGAGCTGGTTATCACAGCGCGCAAATCAATGTCAATGCGAACTTGTCCAGTACACCGAAATTTTGCGAAGGAACGAACATACGGCTATCGGACATTGTATGCATATCAGACAGCTGGGCAATGCAGAAACTTGCACTTGTATCCAAATGATTTATGCGTACTTTCCGATACATTTGTCAGACGAATTCCTATTAACTTTTACTCTACAAGACGGGTCACTAGCAGGGTTGGTAAAGACTAATATTTTTTTTTAAGAATAAAACATATTGTGTTTTTTCTTAAATCTATTTTTAATGCTTCAAATATATTTTTAATAGTACTATAAAAGAAAACATATTTAAAACATATTAAAAACATATTAAAAATATATTAAAAACATCACTTAAGCATGTTTTAAGCTTTAAAACACGTTTAAAACATGTTTTTTATCAACCCTGGTCACTAGTGATCCTGTTCGTGCAAGTTTCTTTGAGTCTTTCGATAATTATAAATTATATTACATTTTATTATTTTTCAAAATGAAATTCTAATATATTCTAGAAAGATGAAAGTATGTTGCTGAATTTTTAGAGATTTTTTTAATCATTCTGAGTAGGTGAAAAAAAACGGACGGATTCTAGTGTTTTTCTGTTTGTATGGATGATCCTTATAGAGTAAGGATTAACTTCTTCGATACATTAATAAATAAATATTTATTGAAAATCAATAGGAATTTAATATATGTACTGACTAATACACAACTTAAATTAATATACTAATTAAAACACACACACACACATACACACACACAAAACAGAACATAAAGTGTTACTTTATTTCATAAAAATAAAACTCTCGACTAATAAACCATTATGTTATCATACAAACCAAATATAGCGAATATCTTAATTTGTAGAATTATATGTATCACACGTATATTTGTATATAAATCCTTTTCGTACATAACTTTGACAGCAAAGACCATTCCAGCAGTATTGCAGTAACATTGCAGCAACGTTGCAGCAATATTAGTGCAGGCTTCAGTGTATGAGGAAGAGTGCATAATACGAATAAAATCTCACGAAGGATCCGGAAGTTGCTCAAAGATTGCCGACGACGATCTCGAGCTACCGGTTTCCCATGAGATCCAAAAATAAAGTGCAGGATAGATAGAGAAGAAGAAAGAGTAGGCGAGTGTGATCAGTAAAATATGTAAGATAGATAGATAGATAGATAGATAGATAGATAAAGAGAGAGAGAGAAAGAAAGAAGAAAAAATCGACGATATCGATGAGAAGAGGACGCCTTGTAGTCGCGTATTCGGAACATCGTACGTCAGAGAAGTCTCGAGCCCGTGGGAACACGAGATGCCTGTGGGCTCGACGAGCCCCCCTTGAGCCTGTGCTGCAGGTAGATAACGAGGAGCTGCCTAGACGAGTCGCGCGGGAAGAGAACACAGAGTTATAGAGAGAGAAACAAAACGAACGTACGGGCACACACGGAGACGTGTGAGGAAAGAGAGAGTAGAAGGGTAGAAGAGGGAGCATCAAGTCCTCTCTGGGAGGTGACATCGCCGAAAAATGCTCGTTGACATTCCTAGAGATTTTTTCGGCCTTTGTCGAGCGCGCGATTGTACGACGTCGCGTCATCGATCGGATCGAGGTTTGATCTCGAATCATAACTCAATACAGAATGTTTCGTATCGAACTTATATAGCATATTTTTTGACTAATCTGGAATCCTTTTCTTGCCATGAGAATTAAATTTAAATTTAAATTTAGATTTAAAAATATTAATATTTATTTTACATTAGATATTAGAAGATATTCAATAATGCAATTGATTTCGCGAATCAACGTGCACCTGCCTCCTTGTCGGAGCGTTTTAATAGACGAACCCCAACGCGACACGCTGAATGTGCCAAATGAGACGTGACTGGAACACGAATAGGGATCTTGGTGCTTGCCCATAGTAGGACTCTTAAATGAAACCCACGTGCACCCTGACGATGAACTCGTGTGTAACTATTGTTATGCCGATGCGCTTTGGATAATCGCGAAAAGATAAATCATTCCGTGCTAGAAATTCTTTTTCAGATCAATAAAAGCACTTAATAACATTTATTCTCGTACAATTTTCTATTCTCATTTCTGTGACATTATAATATAGAATTAACTATAAGTAATTGATTACAAGTTTGTTACGAATTAATTCATTTTTAAAAATTAGATATCATTGTAATTAAATGTAAAATTTTGAAATTTGATATTTAGTTACAAAAATGCAGAGAAAATGGATAATAGTAAGTAAGTAAAAATCGACCGACAAATGATCAACACAAATAAGCGAAGGAAGCTTTAATTGAAAAAAAAAATGCGTATTTTTTTATCTCTAATATTTTTGCGTGAAACTTAGATTTCGAAAAAATGGTGCTTGATAAAATTTCTGACAAAATAAAATAAGATAATAAAACTTCAAAAATTTATATGTAAGAAAAAACCTATATATTTATACAACTCTTATTTAGTGAATTAAAATAAAAACGACTTTCCCGTATCTGTCGTTAGAACGACGGAAAGGGAAATTGAAGGAATTGTTATATGCTGTGCGAATCTCGTTGATGTTGGATTCGTTCGGCGCTCATCTCGTTGCGTTTTTGCTCTGCATAAATGATGAGCCCGAGTATTTTAATGAAGACATTCCGCAGCTGCTTGCCGGCTTCTTGGCGCACGACGACGAGAGAAAGAGGAAGGACAACCTCCTTGACTTAGATTTTATTCCTCATCCCTTCAACGTCGTATCTAAATGACGTGAACAATGGGATTATGAAAGCTGCTTTCGCAAACTGTCGATTAAGTTCGATGTCCTCATAATGAAAAAAAGGAATAAATGAAATTAAATAATATCGACAAAGTCATAGAATAAGCTAAAAGAAAATTATTTTAAATAGCTACAAATTCGCTTATAATTTAATATATATGATTGGCTATGACCATAAATTTTATTAATAGAAAATACATTTTTTGTGTTTCTAATTTATTAATTATTTTACGATCTAAATATTTATTTTGAGATGTACGTAACTCGTAAAATCCATTGCAATATAACTCTTTTGTGATGTACAACAAACTTAATGGGTATTACTTCCGGACTTCCGGATTCTTTAGAAAAGTCCTACCGATATTAATTGACCAAAACGACCAGGTCCCATTCCTCTGAATGCCCGAGGATTGCGCCATAGAATGCTCGAATCATGCTCCCTAATTCTCCGATAATCCAGAGGCTATACGAAGATTTACCGCGATCGTCTCTGAAGTATCCTGAAGGGGTCTCCCGCAGAGCAGGTAGCTTCTTGCGCGAGAGAGGGAGGAGGAGAAGCGGAGAGACTTCTGTCAGCATGACCACGATTATATCTGTGCGTTTATCTACGCCTATGTCAGCCACGAGAAATAGCCGAATGTCCCTGTTCTACAGTTCTATGTATGAGAGAACACGCGGCTCATTTATGTAATGAGGGATTCGTGGACAGCGCATTGGTAGCAGGAAGATAAGGGGAAGTAAGTTAAAGACGAGGAGAGATCGAACACATTCCCTGATCATAAATCTATTTCGTGGGAGAAGACGCTGATATCACGTGGGGTCTAGGGTAAAGATGAAGGTATATTGTGGTCGATAGTAATTTTGGGTAAACTAGGAATTTCGATAAATTAAAAGAAGATTCATCTTTGCCACGTGTGAATTCTTATTTACGTTTGATACAAATAGGTATATCTGATGGAAACATTCATTAAGAAAATTTGCATAATATAAATAGCTATCATATATTAAAAGAAAGAAAAGGGACGATAAAAACGAAATTTAATAATTAATTGATAATTGATATATTTCATATTTTGATGATTAATAGAACTAGAATTAATTTACAGCTGTCACAAAATTTGAACATTGACGTGTGATAAATGGTCGAGGAATTCAAAAAGTAAAATTAATATTCATATTCACGGTCGAGACATTTATTGCACTGGTGCAATATCAATTCGATCCCCTATATCATCCCAGCAGGTTACAAAAGGGGGAGCATGTATTTGGTATTTAATTACCGAGAACTGAAGGGTGATTCGCGCAAGTGTTCGATTATTTATTACGCAAATATCTAGTGCTTTCAATATTTCTATTACACAAAAATTTAATATAAAAATTTAATGTAAACTATTATATTTCTGTAATGTTTTTTTTTCAGATGTAGATATTCTTTAACAAATATATAAAGTATTTATATTTAAATACTTAAATATTTGCAGATAAAAAGATCGATAGAGGAAACTATTATTTTACCCTTCCTGTTTCCAATAATCTGATTTCTAACGTTAATTGCGCTAGTAAATTCGCAAATGCGATTTCATCGCAAGCATGGGAACAATGAATAAATTATCGACCAAACAAAAGCCAGTTTGCTAATTACAACAGCATAATATATTTTAGAGGCTGGCAATAAATTTCATTCCCTTCTCCTTTCCTTTCTTTATCATTCTTCAGGCTTCTTTCCGTATACTAACTATTTCTGTAAACACTATCCTCTATTCATACTAAACTTTTGATAAATATAGCATCGATACGCGTTTATATTGTTAAAGTTTGTTTATAAATTTAATAAATTGTTTATAAACAATTTAAATACGTAATTTAATTGTGTTTAATCGAATTTTTAATTCAATTTTTATCAATAAAGAATTTTCATTTCGTAACAAGAAAGAGCTACACTATATGTCAGTTGCTTTCTTCTTATCTGAGAATCAAGACAAGGCTTACGAGAATTTATTTTATTATGTACTGAATTTATTTTATTATGTACTGGCGGCTACCGTTTATTGTAATGGGAACCGGATCGAAGGTTATAGAGTTTATCTTTATACATTGTATGGAATAAATTAAAAAATTATTTAATTTAATTTAAACGAACTTTGATTATGATATATTTTTATTTAATGTTAATCTGTCATTATAGAGAATTGAATTCCTTTGGTTGAATAATATTT
Source organism: Acromyrmex echinatior (assembly GCF_024713525.1). Classification (NCBI taxonomy): domain Eukaryota; kingdom Metazoa; phylum Arthropoda; class Insecta; order Hymenoptera; family Formicidae; genus Acromyrmex; species Acromyrmex echinatior. Next base: position 1,713,950 of record NC_141853.1, read on the forward strand.
AAAAGAGATAATGAAGATATATTAGGAAGCTCGAGATTTCGTTGCTGTTCACGTGAGTTTCACGTGGCTTCCTGTCGATAGTTTTTCCGCGTCTGAGGCATATGCACGATTGCGTAAGAAAACACGGAGATCATATGAAACGGTAGAAGAAACAGAACAGACTGATTTATATATATGCTGGGATGATGTCCCAGCCAGAGTCGACGATGTTAAATTGCCAGATAAAACGCGATCCCTTACAGAATATTTATAACGCATAAAGTTAACATCATTCTGCATTTTATATATATATATATATATATATATATCAAGATTTTTTACTGGTATATATATATATATATATATATATATATATATATATATCAGTAAAAAAAATATATATATATTTTTTTTTTCTACAAAATATTATTAACTGCATTTATTTTGAATCTTGATATAGTAACAAGTACATAGCAGAATGAAAATTGTGGAATTCTGGATTATTAATTTACTGCTATTCTTAGAATATCATAACCTTACTTGCAGTGTAAATAGAAACGGGACAAGATAAAAAACCATATTTTTGCGTCTTGAAAGATAAATTTACTTCTCGTATTTTTTTATGTAGAAAAAAAAATCTGGAAGCATTTTATGGTTGACTAGCTCTTTGTAGCAAAAGTTGATGCTTGTTTTGACGCAATCTCATATCGTTAAGTCAAATAATACATGATAAAAACCAGCGGCAGCAGTAATAACTTTAAACACCATTTATCTTGGAACGGGCGTAGAATACGAACAACATATGCCTTACACGTGATAACGCGCGCGTCGATCATCTGCGCGTTTCCTCCTCGGCCGAAGTGACGAAGTTAATTGCTCGTTTTCTCATCTCGTTAGCGTTACTTCCGCCTACGTCGGGAAAACAAATGCACAAGCCCACGTGTTACGAGCTTAAATTAATGCCCTCGTGTTATTACGCTACATGTAGAACTTCAAGATTTCTTGTAAAACCTCTGATAAACAAAGTGTCTCTTTGCATCTTTTCCATCAATCAAAGAATCATTTCTTCGTAAATGATATAATAATAAAAAAATAATTATGGTTTATCGGTGCTAAAATTTTTATAGCAAATTTAATGTTCTAATTTGCAACACTTCGCTTACCTGTATTATTCAGAAGAAGAGATGGAAACTTGTGGTTAAACAGAGAATAGATTAAACTTTCCGTTCTTATTATGTGCTCGATTAATTTTCTCATCTGAAGCACCACTAAATTTAATGACGGGTAATTAATTTTTGTAAACGAATTGTAGAAATATATAAACTCCTATTTTCTACAATAAAAATGCTTTTAAAAACCAATCGATTAAAGACGGAACAAAAACTACAACGTAAAGTTAATTAAAAAAATAAATAAGTTTATGGATTAAAAAATATATCGTTAATTATAAAATATATTATAATATATTATAATATGTATATTATAAAATATTATAAAATATTTAGTTAAAAAGCAACATAAATATCTCGTTTTTGTTTCTGCTATACTAATTCGTAAAGATAATTAGAAAAATCATGAAAATAAAACAATCAATGGAAACCAAAAATTGTGAAAAACCAAAATATTGATTAATTAATTAATCAAAGAAAAAATAAATATTGACGGTAAATAGAAAAGGCAAATGATGTGATATGCGAATTATTTATTTAACAATTAGACAGGCGATAACATGAGATGGATATGATGTGCTTAATGTAGGCAATACGATGATGATTATACCGGACAGATACTAAACGATGAAGTAGCAGGTGGAAAAGATTTGAGAGATGAAGAGACAAGATATGCGTAGGGTGTAGCCAGGGTGCAAAGAATAATATAGTTGACTCGTCGGATAATAACTATTTTAATTCGCTAACTCGGGGAGATTTCAGAATATTTGCGGCGCCTATTGTTTATGATACATTAATAATAATAATTAATTAATAATAATATATTTATATATATGGCAAGATCATTGGTCAATAAATACTTCACTTAAGTCGGCAGCTAAATTTGCCAAATAATTATTTTATAATTCTGATTAGTAGTACTGAGATATAAATTTAAAAAATCGAACTCTTTAATATCAAACTTGTTTCTAGCGACTTTCGAATGTACATGGTTATTATTTAAATTTTATTTTTAATGAAATATCAAATTCACAAATTTAATGTTTTAAAATAGAAAGAAAAAAAATCGAAGATATTAATTATTTGGGAAATTTAGATGTACCTTGACGGTCTAAATCGCACTACACTATTGTATCAATTGAAGACGATTCTCGGTCACGTTTTCACGGCCAATCCTTTCTTCGACGCCAGACACAGCAGTCACTATAAAGGTAATAGTGCGCGCAAGTATTCGTCTAATATTATCTTTACGCTAATAGTAGATTCTTAAAATATGTAGGTAACACTATGTACATGACAACGACGGACATTTCAGTCGTCATTTTTGCTTAACAAAGTCCTCGTTCCTGTCACATTCACGTCTACGATCCACATCATCAGATCGTATTATTAAATTTTCTTATTACTTGAAACACAGTTCTTTAGTCGACTTCTGAATTTAAGGAAACCGCATGCCTGCTGCCGATCTCCAACACTCGATCCTAGAACCAGTAGAGGTCCTTGGAATCCTGAACTTGAGATTCGAGTCCTGCAACAGCGAATAAGAGAGAAAAATGTTATTGAATATATAATTCATTAAATCTATCAATATATATTCGATACACATATTCTTTTTTTATACAATATTTGAAGTTTAAATTCTGTTATACATGTATACATATATTAAAGACTTTGCTCTTTTTAATTCTATATTTCTTAGATTTTGAAGTGCCTAAAAGTAAAACATCAATCTTACAATATAAAGGTTTCTGGCACTTAGTAAAAAATATCTAAACGTTATACAAGTGATCATCATCTGATTCAAACTGCTTTCCGATCTGAAGGACGTCTCTTGTCGTTGCTCAAAATTATTTATCGGTAGTAATAAAAGAAGAGACAACGTTATGACGGATGCGAGGGTGCAGAACTGGTGATGGCACCCGCTGAGCAACACGGACAAACCGACGAACGGACGAACGAAGGGACAAATGGAGCCTGATGTCATGAGACCGACCAGTTAAGATCTCATATTCTTGTGGTCGAATTTATCTCTTATCTCTTATCTCTTACCGAAGAGTGAATCAACAGATCATCATCGCCGATATAGCATTCTTGTTTAAGAAGGCGCGATTTTATTGTACAACTATCAAATATATAGTTTAATAGGACAAATGTTATTTCGTATGCAATATCCTAGGGAATGTTTGAAAAGTTTTGCAAATAGATAACGCTAGAAAGAGTGTTCGATTTTATTGGTATCATCTTTTATATCATCGGAGAAATTTTATTTTATTCAAGCCATTTTGTTTTGGCGGTAATAGAGAGTATTAAATATTATATTGCTTTGGTACTTTTAAAAAATAAAGATATTAAAAAATCATGCTGTTATCAGATATCTTGTAAAAAAACATGTCATCATCGAATGAAATTTATGTAGATATAGTAACGTATATATTATTACAGAATATTTGATAGCTGCATGATTTTTTAATTTTTTTTTAACAACATTTATTGCAAGAATAAAACAATTTGTCAGAGAGAATGCAATAAAATTTCACCGAATGATATTATAAAAAATGACGCCAGAATCAAACAAATAATTTTTTCCACAGTTTTATATATAATAATATATGCATTAATTTGTAAAACTTTTTAAACACTCGTATAAAATATTAATTATTAAAAGCAATATCTTCGCTTAAAATTGAACACAAACTTTCGCGTAATTTAATAATTATTTCGGAATAATTATTTTATACAATTAAATGATTATTTCAGAAGATTAAATAAAAAAGCGAATAATGTAAAAAAAATGTTGCTTATATATATAGTTGAATTAAATTACTACACGATCAAAGAGTATATCTAAAACAATAAATTATATTTTCCAAATTCTCTCTTTTCAATATTTTTTCTTTAATATTTCCTGATCGGATTGAGCGAGCCGCGCCTTCGATTATCGTACAACAGATCGATGTTTCGATATCGTGAATTGCTAACATGTGATACGGGAGATTAACTTTGTATCCATCGATACGCACGTGTCGGCACGTGGACGGATCTACCTGCTTCAAAGTCAGCAACGTGAGACCCGTGATACGTCGCCATATTGGCGCACTCACGCACATACATATATACGCGGGTGCAAACACAAAGAGCTCGATCGTGTGAGTGATTGTCGGCATCGCGTGGAACGCAAAGTATTATTTGATCGAGAGAGTCACTGAACCGGAAAATGATCAAGAAAGGTATCGACGGATAAAAAAGAAAACAGTCTCCGAAAATTATTGCGACAGCTCGATTATTATGCAGAAATGTATGATGATGAATGTATGAAATAAAATCTTGTTTTGAAGTTTTATGTACATAATACAATCTGTTATTGAAAATATTTATAAATTATTTACGCATTATTAGAAATTATTATAAATTGACTGTTGATCAATGGATTCGTAGCATTTTCATTTTTAATTTAGCATACAAAGAACATGTATACGGAAAGAACGAATTTTTAACTAAAGTATCTAAAAATTTAACTAGATCTATAACTTAAAAATAATTTTACATTACTATAATAATTATTATGCAGGGTGCCATAGAATATCAACATTTTCTGCAATATTGTTTTGCAATATTGTTATTATGCTTAAGTGTTTTACATAATTATTTTGATAGTCCAACAAAATTATTTTCAGAAGTATCTAATTAAATTTTTAGGTTCAATAAAATCGTTCTTTTCGTGTATAGGAAGAATAATGTGTTTATTGGAAGGAAATTAATTTGTGTAATGTTTTCAATAATAAATTTGATAAAGAAAAAATTTTATATATTTATCGAAATTAAACTGGGACACAGTTTAACTAGGAACTAGGAACACAATACAGTTAAGAATGTAACGATGACTTATGTGATTTATACATATTATACATAAATTAAACGCGATTGTAACTTTATCTAACGGGTGAAAGGTGAAAGTATCTACAAGAATTGAATGCTTTTTCCATTTAAATTGTAGATTATCGTGGCCTTGACTCCGTTAGTTTATTTAGAATGTTATTTTGCGTGATTGAAATTTTAGTAAGCGTCACATAGAGAATAAATTCTTGGCAATTTCTGACAGAACGTTTCGTTTCGCCGGTTTCCTTGGAGTTTGTACGCTTCACTTCTTTGTCGGTAGGAGTAAAGGGAATTCCTTCGCGCGGGATCTCGCAATGCTCTTTGATATCGCGATATTGAATGTTGGAACATTCATAACAGGTGCGTCCGTCCGTAACTTTGTATTCGCTGATCTGTGTGCGTTTGAGGTTTCAAACAGAAACATCCCGTTCTGCATTTCTTAAGAATATGATAAACGCGGCACGTGCCTTTCTCACGAAACGCTATCTTTATGCGAAGTATCTTTATACGAAGTCCATACAAAAATCATCAATTCAGCTAAATAGTATAAATTAATATTTAGTATTTTTTCGTCTTATCACGTTCTTAAAATATATATAATTTACTAGCAAAAAAAAATAATATAATTAGTAAGTCATTACCAATAAAATCATCAAATCGGAAAAGAATAATTATATTAATAATATAATGTTCTAAATAAATCAAATTTATTTTAAAATTATAGCTCTTCACAATTATTGTACTAATAATAGAAACTCTTATTGAGAAACGCAATAATTCAGAGTGATCATCGTAGTAATTCTTGTGACATCGTCAATCCCTCACGGAAATCCTGAACAGAAACGCCGGTGTATAATCTTCGTGGGAGGACATCCTAATTCAATACATCCTGCGATACCGCGAATAATGCGCCATAAGTGTCACCGGCTAGGACGATTTATGCGAGTTGCTTATACATATAACGCATATTCGCCGTAGGTACATGCGAAACCGATATATAGCCCAGGGTGCTGGGAAAATGGCGAGGCAAGGGACAGCTTGGTAAATGGTGTGTCGAATAACCCGGACAATATTGCTCGATGTTTGCCATATTACCACGAAGTCACCCTCTGTGTTTGCAGCAAGATGCGGCACGAGGGATACGGTACATACCTAATTCCCAGAGTGAAATAACGACCGAATGTGCCGAAATATCAATTTCAGTCATTATACTTAATCCTTAAGTATAATCCTCATCGAATCTTGTTACTTCCGTCACTCTTTTTCTCAGATATGTATAGTATCGCTCTTGATAATTGAAATTTGATAATTAATATTCTTACGCATAAAAAAAACGGTTTTGCTAAAATATCTAAAAATTTAATTAAATATAAATCTGAAAATAATTTTGTTTGGATTAATAAAATAGTTATGTAAAACTTATGCTTAAGTGTTGATAATAATACTGCAAAAAGTTTCAATATTCTAACAACTTGTTTGAACGTTCTGCATAATTCTTTTGATAGTCCAAAGGAAATTGTTTTCAATTCTGTATAAAATAATTAAAACCATTAAATATTTAATATTTAATATTAAATATTAAATATTTAAAACCATTCTGTCCGTGTGCATATACTTCTATTCACATGATATACAATAATCTCTTTTTATCTTTATTAGAATACGAATTTGAAAATTTGATTTTTCTGAGCTAAAAGATCTTGAACAGATCTTTTGTCTTTACAAGTGGTTTTTCCGTTTTCATTTAGAGCTGATCTAAGGGAGGAAGGAGGCAGTTTCAACACGTGCAATATTGCGCCCAACACACGTCGTTGATCCTGGAGATTTGAGAGGTTTAATTTGTAATTAATAGTCGCTCATCAGTGCATACGGGTTCAAGAGGGGCGCCAGTCGACCAGGCTTACAACGAGTTCAAGTATATTGGATTCCAGACGGCGAGGGGTCTGACCCTTCCCCCCATTGATAAGGGTCATCACAATGCTCGTCCCTTGCGCGCATCCCTCGCCGGTGAAGAGATGGCAAAGGGTCGAGTCCTCACTTTTTGCAGAGCGAGGGTGTTCGATTTAATTTAATCTCGATGCCCTTGTTTCTAAACGTCGAACGCGATTTTCAAGCGGTCGCAGGCGGAAAGGTGATCATCTTCGTTTTACATTTTGTGTAACGAGAGACGCGAGGAGATCAAAGAACAAAAAAAAAACATGATAGAGGAAACCAATAGAGGAAATCAATACAGGATATCTAGACTTGACGATTACAAATAAGAATTTTACATTTCTTGATTTTAAAGCGCGACACTTTGACATTTTTTTTGTGTATAACGTAAAAGCTTCAATTTAGGGACATGTATCTTATGTCTTCACACAGTCTTTATGTAAAAACATATAAAAAATAATGTAAAAATATCAAGAATTGCAAGATTTTAGATCGAAAGATTGAAAAAGGATAAAAAAAACAGCTAAAACAACGCGCGAAGAGAACACGATGAATCTCGCGTATTCGCTAATGCGGCAACCTGTCTAGTTCGCTTCGTTCGTAGAGAAGCAAGTACAATTCGAGAGATCGATATAACCAGCAACCGCTCGACCACTCCCTCCGTTCGCAGGCTGACCAATCGAGGATGACTGGCCATCCCCGGCTGGCCTGAGTCTCTCTTTCCCTTCTTCTCATGCAACGGTGAATTACGTGACGTCATTGTACGACGCCATTTTCGAAGCGCGTGCCAGAAAGCGTACGGGAGCACAGACGGATTACGTCGTGCGAATTCTATGAAAAATGTCCTAGACCCAAAAAGAAATTTGTATACATGTGTATATATACATAGTATCATCTTGTACCCCAAGTTGGACCTTAAAAGTTTCATAGATTCTATCAATTGAATTCTGATGTTTCATAATTATGCTGGATTTCATAGTCTTCCTCATTCTAGATCCCTTAAATTCTATGTTAATTGATGTTTATTTATTTTAAATCCTAAGCCAATTTTTTTAGATAAATACGAGATGTTTGAATATAACTGATTAAAATTACTTAAAATTGCCTGAATCCCGATCATACAAACTCTAATTTTGATAATCCATGATACTCTTTAAACTTGCATACCTTAGAATCTGGTATCTTAGTTGCTAAATGGTTTAAACCATAGCATCTTTAGATCCTGCCTCGGGTTCGCTGCATTCCGAACACAGTTCATTTATCAGAACGGTAAGAATGTTGAACTTGTTTATCTAAAACCAGACCACAGATTAAAATCGTATGCGTGTCTGAATAAATTAATACATATAATTCATTTCTTTTTATCGCGTGTTCTTAAGCTAGTCAGTATCAATACATGTTCAACATTATTCTTATTCAAAAGGTGCTTAATCTTTTAGAAAAATTAAGTTAATTTATTTAAAATAAAACTCTAAGATTAGATTGCACATGTAGAGAAATAAATAATTGTCGACAACGTATCAAATTTATCGACTTATTTTCTGTAGAAGATAAATTAATGTTCTCTTAGAAGTCTTATTAATTATAAGACATTAATTTAGTTTCTGAAAATAAACGATTCGACAAACTTAAATTCGACAAACTTGATTTGTTATATCAAGTATATAAAAAAAAATATAAAATTGAGTAAAGTTAACAATAAGTTTGAATGTAAAATGACGCAACAGTTTTTCACTTTTATTAAGATTTTTTTTAGATAAATCTTTTCAAGACTAGAATTTAACACTGGAAAAAATCTGGTTGCATTAATTGAAATTCTGGTTGAAAATGAATAAATCAGAATTTTCTGGTTGAATCTATTATATGATTCTAGTTGCGAAATAATCAAATTTCTGATTGATATGATCAGAATCTTTTAGTTCGTTCATTTTCAACCATAAATTTTTCTCGGTGAAGTAATTGATCGCTTTGCAATATCGACAACATCTCTCATGACGAAGCTAACGTGACGACTTCCCACGGGAAACAGCAGCGACAAGCCGCAAAATAAAAGCAGCGTGATGCATGCGAAGACATCGCCATGTTAAGACGCGGGCGCGTCATCCGGTAATTGCGATTTATTTCTCTTAATCACTGCGTAAACGGCAGCCAATTTATACGGTTCGAGTTAATTTCGTGCAATTATATAATTATTGAGCGCGGCGGCCATCGCGCAGGCAGCGAACCTAATCGGTTTGCCGAGCCGAGCGCCGTAATGGCGGCACTTAAATTTAAAGATACTTCAGAGACTTTGCGCGCACCAATTCACCCCTACTGGTTCAACCCAGCGCTCGTTTCACCCTCTATTACTCTTTCACGAGTTTCTTGATCAGAACACGAATTTCTGTTACCTAAATTCTTCACAAACAAACTCACAATTGTGAGGTTATTTTAGTAAATTAATAACGATTAGGTTTATGCTTTTTAATAAAACTTTATATTTTTATATAAATTTCATATATTCATAATTTTGAAGAACTAACAATTGGAATTTGTCTTATCAATGTCAATGTGTGAGTCACAACAGAAAAAGGATATGGCAACAATTTTTTATTTTCTTATCTTAAAAAATACTCTTCCCCTTCTAAATTATAAACTAATTTGTTACTTATGTAACTCTTTTCTTTTATAGACACAAAACATTAAGTTCATAGTATTTATTTTTATTCCACAATGTTCCGCTGTTCGAATGAAAGAGAACTGTAAGAGGGTTGGGATTCATTTTGCGGCACGATGCTTGGTCTCGATGTAAAGCAAAGTGAGGGTACAAAATCGATACTAGACCTCTTCTCCCTTCTTGGGATGGATGTCACTGTTCCCGTGCTTGGCAGCCATGCTTTTCGTCTAAGAGAAACGGAATTCAGCAGCCTAGGATCTTGGCAGCTGTGAAAGTTAGATGAGATTTGGACGATCTAAGAATTTGTACGAAAGTGTATAGATAACGTGCACTTCCGGATTTCATTATAAGCAAAGTCGAGGAATGTAAAATTAGATCAAGAAGTTGAGAAATTTACAATTCGAAAAAACCATGCATCACAAGAAATGTGAAAACTATAGAATGTAAAGTAAATAAAGTAACGAACGAAAGATATATTTAGATGCAATATATATATGTATATATATATATACATATATATATATATATATATATATATATATATATATATACATCCTAATTGAAAGCACAAAGTCGAAGAAAATAGAAATAGGAACAAGGTTATAAAAATAACGAGAATTCCAACACGTCGTTCGCAGAATAGCGTATCTCAGAAAATTTCAAAGATCATATGCGAAATTGTGCGACTGCTTCAAGGTGAGGAGAAGGCGTGTAAGCTGCATCAGGGTGCAGACAGATGGGAGTGGTCTCTGTAATCACAATGGGCGTGGTTTTTCACGGCTTACTGCAACTGCATCACATGGGGTAAAACTCTGCACAGTCGGATTCTGTCACTTTTACTGGGAAATCAATTATTCGATTTGATTTGTGATAAAATAAAAATTCAGAATAAATATTTTCCCTCCTCCTCTTTCAAACATATAGAAAATAAAATATAAACGTTTGAATAACTATATCACATATATAGCTATTATTTAATAATTTAATTGTATTCAATATATTTTAAACACATTCCTCTAATATTTAATTATTATTATTTACATACGATCTAATATTAATTTAGTTTAAATTCATTTCAGATTATCTATTCATTTCAAACCTTATTTTATAACGTACCAAATCTGTGCTCTGCACGCACAGGACTAAAAATTCTTTAAATTTCTCGGTGGCTTTTCCTCGCAAACAATATGAAAAATTAAATCGGAGATGAACAAAAATACCATTTTTCTATACCGCATAATTTAACGCTATTTTTCTGCTTCGCATAATTCACCGACAGAGGAGCGGCGCGTTCAAGGAACGAAGGTATATACGACGGGATCCTGCCGACGCGGCGGCAGGAGCTAGATGTTTTGCGGATGCGTCCGCGGCTTTTTGTCCTGAGGACGATTTTGGTGGGTGAACGCCGAGCCGAAAGAGGACACCGTATGGATCGCGGCTCCCATTAAGCCTTTATTAATTGCGAGCATCTGAGGGACCGACTGATCTTTCTTGCGCTACCTGCGCGCCATTCCGAACAAAACTCCATCCTGCTGTCGCTCGACACAGTCAGGATACAGTAGGATCTTTGATACGCCGTCAATATGCCGACAATATGCAAGTATATCAGATGCAATGGAGATCGCGGCGGTGTAATAAATCAGAAACGAATATTAGAAATCCGAGAATGAAACTCTTATTCTAACTTATTAATGACAATGTCGTTGCGCATGTATGTTTTATATATACCTACATGAAAAACCTATGCAATAACAATATAACAATACAGACAATGTCATTAAGAGTTACAGAATAGGGACGTAAGTACTTACAAAGAGTCTTTCTCTTAAATAATTTTATTAATAATTTTATAATTCTTATAGAGATCTGAAATTTACGAGTTGAATTGTAAACGTTATTTAAGGGAAAAATGTTGACGATTATTTCGCTGAGAAATAAAAACAGATCAGAGACAACGTACGTATTGTTTCACATTTGATTTGATCACTCGACGAAAATCTTTCTCTTTCTTCTTTTTTCTTAAAATTAATATTAAGAACCCGAGGCTATTTATTCTTATGAAACTAAAAGAAAACGCGATAATCTCGCGAACCAGTCTCTCCAACAACGAACGCGACCGCTATTTATTAAACTGACAATTTATTTTTCGCGAATCTCAGAAAGTAAATATCGTGAATATTTCACATATTCTGCGTGCGCGTTCTCTTAGAACGAACCTTTACCTGAGTGTCCACATTCGCCGTTGGTGAAACCGAACATGGAAAAGTCTACTTACTTACCGGAGAGAGGTGCGTAGTGGCCGTGAGGATAGGGCGGCGCCGAGGAAGCGTCGACGAGGGATTGCGACGGCGTCGCCGACGTCCATTCCTTGTAGGTCGCGGCGTGCGCGTGATGCGCCGCGTGATGAGACGTATGGTGGCCGAGGCCGCGTGCACCACCCAGCAGAAGGCCACTGTAACTCGCCGCTGCTGCCATATTGTGGTGATGGTATTCGTGCACGGCCCTAAAAAGAAAAGAAGGCGTAGGAAAATTCTCATTACAAGAAGGAAATGATTTGTGGCGTGAAAAAAATTAACGCGCTGCGAAATGTACTTTTCGGGTCAAATATGAATAAAATTAACTACTGACGTGTAGCGTTTTGGCGCACGGAGATACAGGGAGATATATTGCGCCAAATCAGCACATAAAAATAGCATCATGGTTCTCAGCATGTCGATATAGTCGCGATCGATGAGAATTAGAAAATAATATATGTCATCAGTACTCGATGCCAATCTCAAAGGGGTAAGGTAAAAGGAGAAAGCAAAAGAAAGAAGTGGAAGAAGGATAGCGACATGGATTTAAAAGCGAAAACGAAGAGCACAGGTATGTGAAAAATACTAAAAACCGTCGGGAGCAGGTAACACCGAGATCTTTAGCACTGATCTGACTACATCTATAAATTACAAATTCTGTCACCGTTGCCGTAGGAAGAGGATAGAAGGTATCAGCGACTTCTTTTTTTTTCTTTTGTTTTAATTTACTTTATTCCACTCTCCCATATGTAGCGCGTAACTCTTTTATCATTTCTTTCTCTTCACTTCCTTTTGTTCTAACGACAGTTGTCGCTCCAAAATCAGTTCGTTGGTTCGTTCAATGTCGAATTTCAATATCAACGATGTCACGCTTTAAGAATGTAGAAACACGAATCAACGCGCAGCTATGAGAAAGAAAGATAACAGAAATAATAAGTTATCGTTAATATAATAATAGTTAATTCAACACGGCTAAAGATCGTGTTTAAAAAATTCTCGTCTCGCTAATTAATGAACTATATAGTATTTAATGGCGCGCTCACAGGAAAAATTCCCAGCATGTAGTCTCGGTTTTACGTCTCTACGGTGTGACGAGATGCTGGAGTTACACGCAATTACTTGATGCGCGCACGATCAAGAATCAATGAGACAGGGCGTCGATATTGTAAAGCACAACTTTCTAAAGAATGTCTATTAAACAACGGGAAAAAGGAAACTATGCCATTTATGTAAAATGGAAAAAAGATAGAAATAGAGAGAGAGAGAGAGAGAGGAGAGATAGAAAAAATAGAGAACAACAACAGCGATCGGTAGCACTGACCTGTGATGGTACTGCGGGTAATGCGAATGCCACGGATCCGTCGGGTACTCGTAGACATCACTGGGATGCTGACTATTCCAAAAGGAAGGGGGAAAGTTCCTCATGGACATAGGGGAGATATTTTCTGCAATAAAAAAGAAAACAATTTTACAATGACGGCGCTTTTAATAACTTGCGCGAGAAAACATGCGTCTACGAGAAATTCTTGGAGAGAAAGAGAAAAAAAAAAGAGAGAAACGGTCTTTTTAATTTTTCTATATAAAATTCTTATTTTGCCCTCAGAAAACATCAGGGTAGAGCGATCGAGAGGTCCCACCGGTTGTTTATGTAACCTTTCTCGAGCGCGTGCGACTCGGCGCCTCTCCGTCGGAATCTGATCGGAGAACATTCTATTCTCTGCTGCTAAATATCGTGCTATTCTTATTTTTCCTGTTTAGAAGCGCGAGTCGTACATTGTCGAAAAAAAAAAAAAAAGAACGGTTTTCAGGGCAAGCACAAGCAGTGCTATAAATACTGGTGCCAAAGCGATGATCCTCAAGTGATGAATACTACCGATAACTCGTTGTTTCTCTCTCTGCGAGGAGATATCCTCTCCCCCGGAAAACGGGTTCCAAGCGATCGCGCTTCCACCAGAAACCACTCGTCCTAACTAGCGGGAATAAATAACGTCGCTGGCCGACTAAATCATCGTAGTTTGTAACGGCGGAGTAAATTAGCAGCCGGTATGCCTCTCCTAGCAGATAATCGAAGCGACTTAGCCGGAGATGAAATCGCGTACATGCGTGCGCGCGCGCGCGCGAGAGGGGAGGGAATTAGAGGGCATAAATCGTGGACCGGCACGGTCGACCTCGCGTTGGTCCACAACCTTCGGTCGCGCGTTCCGATTGGTTGGGGATGGATTAAAAAAGAAAAGAAAAAAAAAGAGTAGAAAAGAAGAAAAGAATCCAACGTGAGCGAGGACCGCGCGAGAGGATTGCAGGAGGATACACGACAAGCTTCTGGCTTCGAAGTGGCCGCTTGTAAAACAACCAAGCGGTACTCTTCTGCCTTCCGCCGATTTCGTCCCGTGGGATTCTGCCTGCCCGTTTAGAGAAGTCTTTCGGAATCGTGGGAACGAATATATTATATTTTAATAAAGAATCAATCAAAAGAATTGATCAAGCTGTTATTATCATACGTACATTAATTAATTGCCTAAAGTAATGCTAATTTGCAATTAATAATGTGTCACATAATATATGATTATGATAATGTATGATAATAAATCACATAATACATATGATATTAATATGATAATAATTATGATAATTTAGGTATTACAATATAGAACAATATATTACAACATTTATATATTATAACATTGATAACGCTGTCCGATATTGTCTAAGATACATTGCTTTGATTGGATTTAATAATTACTGCGTTTTCTCTTTTTACCGTTTGACTCACAAAAGTTTGATTAAATAAGATTATTAGTTATACAAAGAAAAGAAAATGAAATTATCATTAGTAGAGCAATCACAGAAAACTAAGCGATTTCAACGTCTAACATCACATGCATCTAAGAACGAAAGAATATCCGATATGTATCAGCAATATAAATTTTAATACTTGACAACTGTATGTAATATTTTAACTTTTTAAATTCAATATTGAGAAATAGGAGAACCCGATCGGCATCAAAACATTTGTTATTGTACTTCTTTATATTTATTTTCTGAATATTAAATGTTCTTAATTTGTTTTTAATCTGGCTTGTAGTCCTTCTATTTATTTATATTAATTTATTCTGATTGAGCCATATTATTATTTTATATTGCAATATATTATATTATCGACTTATTGCATGCAATAAAAATTTTAATAAAGTTATTTATCATTAATTACCTATAAAAAAAAACACTAATCGATATTCGTAGAATAATTTTTCATCAAAGAAATTCTTTGACAAGATGACGTGATATCTTACATTTTTATAGATCACACTTGCCACAGATAAACAAATAATTTTTATTATATAAATTACGACGCGAGATCGAACATTTTATCACAACAGTTGCAGTAACCTAACCGGTAAATCAACATTGAAATACCGGGTCTTACATAAACGGCGAGTCATGAAGTTTTATAACACGTACGATTAATTAATCGTGCAAGTTTGAAGTATCTACAAATGAGCTATAAATTAAATTGATTTCTGCTTGTCGATCGATTTTCCATCAAGATTGTATCTCGATCAACAGATGTATCCTTTTTGCTTAATAAAATAATATTTTTAAAAATATTGAAAGAAAGAAATTGTATAAAAAATGTCACGCTATCAAACATTCTATCGAGCTTCTTTCAGAATTAATAAAAAGATTTTACTTTATTAATAATAAATATAAAAGTTAATTTAAAAAATTATTTGCCATTAGCTTAATGTATTGTAATATGTTACATATATGTTGCACTTTTGTAAAGTATAATTAAAGAGATAATTATAAAATAAATATTGTAGTGTATAGTCATATATGTATTATCATCACAAATATGATCCTGTAATTCTTGAGATAGACAGGGATAGACAGGGCTGAGGACGTCGTGGGACCGTTTGCGGCCTCTCTCTAGTATCTGCCTCGGTCTCGGTTCGCCGACTGTCCTTTATTTATTAACGCAATTAAAGAAACAGAGTGTCGACCGTCTGCAGCCGGCTTTATTCTTTGCCGATGCCGCGACCAAAGAGAGAAAGGGTATCGCTCTACGTGGAGGAGAACGGAGCGAGGGAGAAGAGGGGGTAGAAAGGGTTGTCGAAGTCTGGTTAGCCAATAAGTACCCGCGTGTTCCTTAGAACTTCAGAAAACGCCGACGTTTTAATCGACGACTTGCGACTCTCGATACCGTTTTCGCAATCGCGTCCACCCTTGGTCCTTAGATAGCAAAATATTTTTAGGATATTATTATTATTATTATTATTATTATTATTATATATATATATATATATATACACAGAATGAATCAGAGTAGTTGAACCAGTTTTTATCCTATGAAAAAATTATCATTCACATATCTAATTATCAACTTTACGATACCGATCGAATGTGTGGATAACATCGTGCGAACTGCTGGTTTGAACGCGAAAACAGACACGTTTGACGTTGAGTTGTAAAAAAATTGTTAATTTTATTTTTATTATATGAAAATATTAAAAATATATGCGCTTTTTTCTCAATGCGCTCAGATTAGCAATCCCTCATAGGCTAAAGAACTGAATTAATTACTTTGATTCATCCTGTATAATATACATATAATTGAAATATTGACTTCTGATTACCACTCTGTTAAAATAATTAATTACATTATTTAATAAAATTTATTTTCTTCATATGAAAATAATCAAAGGGTAAGTTTAAAAGTACTTTTGAAGTATTTTATTAGCACATTTTTATATACTAAATTTATTTAATTAGGTAAGTATAGATATATAACTTCTCTCAATTTGTACACAACCCTCAAAATAACTCTATCTTTTTACGCAAAATAATTTCTGTTTGTTTCAAACCGGAACCCACCATATTTTTTCAAGCCAATTACTCGAATTCCTTTTTAATTCCGAAAGTAACTCTTTTCTCTCTCTATCTCTTTTCTTCCATTGAGCCATCCCTTCCTCTCTTTCCCTCTTTGTTTTCTCAGCGTGCGCGTTTTAGGCTCAAAGTCGCGTTCGGTCCTTGTACGTACGTTACCCGGCATTCCGCGGCTAAAACTGTCTCCCGCGATGTCGCCTCTCCATGCTCCACTCCCCGCCTACCTTTCCCTCACAATGTCTTTCCTCAGCGCTTCTCCACCATCCCTCTTTTCCCAGAGCAGAAGCTCTTAATTTACCATTCGTACGAGCACGGTCGCGGGAAGTTAGAGCGCAAGCAGAAGAGAGGGAACGATGAGCGAGGAAAGAGGGTGAGAGGGAAGTGGTGAGGCGTAACAATTAGGTCGTGTTGTCTTGAATTCTAAGCAGGCTACTGAACTGATCCTCGGCGCACTGTGGTCGGGATAAATGCGGCCTTAAACGACACCGATATAGACGAGCTTGCCGATCGCTTGCCAAACCCGCTCGCGTGCTGACAATCTTCCCTTCGTCCTCCCCTGCGGTCGAGATGTTCTCCTTCTGCTCTTTTCTCCTCACTGGCCTACCCTGCCCTGCTCGCGATTTAAGTCGACGCGAGTACGAGCGAGCTACAATTGTCACGAGGCTTGTTAGCCTTGTCGCCGCCTAATGGCGTACTTTATTACTCACTTTCGAAAACATTTCGTTGTCGAAACGTTTCGACTTCATTGAGATTGAAAAATGGATGGACCATAAAATTCAAGCATCACGATTGATACCATGAATAAAGTAAATTCCAATCCATTTAGAATTCAAAAAACAATTGTATTTAAAATTCTTGAATAATTGTACATACGCTCTAAAAAATATGTGCGTGAATTCAACACTATGTCAGTATTAACATTATTTAAATAAAGATGTTAAATCCATATCATGTTTGTGTGTTTTAAATTGTTTTGAATTCTAAATGGAATGCTCGAATTTTGTGGTCCATCCATTTTTCAATCTCAATGGAGATTGATATTACGTATATATGCCAACACCAACACAGTGAGAATTATATTGTATTTAACCCCCATAGTGTTAAATCTACATTCATATTTCTTAAAACGTTTGTATTTTTTTAATAAGTTACTTTCCTCTAAAACAAATCAAGAAAGATAATCATATTTGGCATCTTACCCTTTAATTTATCGTGTGCGAGGGCCCTTTGAAAGTGTTCCTCCACTTCTGACGCCGCGTCGCCTCGATAATGCGTAAACACGACGCAATTCGCGTTAACGTACTGCGCTCTGCTCTCGCCATCGTCGGAGTCCTCGGTCGTACCGGCACCCACGCCTGCGAGCCGGTGTATTAATACGCAGGTGTTCACGTGACGATACACACGTTGCTGTAAACCGAGACAATTAATCGTCTCACCGTCTGTCGATCTGTCGTCGTCCAACGTTCGCGAGGGTTGCGAGGTGGTGGTTGCAAGGGGTGGTCGCGGTTGCGGCGTTGGCCTTGGGGACGCAGGACTCGGCGCGGACCCTACGGAACCTGCACTGCTCGGTTGACCTTGAGGGACGCTTCCGCCGGCGCCGCAAAGCTCGATACCGGCTGCTTCCAAAGACCTTTGATGCACATTCAGCTGTAATAACAAGCAATTAGTCTCGTATGCAACATCGTCGATTTTTAGAATTTTATTATACTAGAGATTTTAAACAAAAATTTTAAATCTATGATTTTTACGTCTAATTGTAAGGACATTTCTGGATTACATTACATATATAAAATTAAAAATGATATATTTAATTAAGATTCTGCTGACTTTTAAGCGACTTAACAAATAATGGCTTAATAAATAATGGAGCCTTAGATCATGCAATGTCTTTTAATTTTTGAATTGCACAGAAAGAACAATTTTGCTGAAATATTTGAAAGTTTAATTAGATACAGGTTGAAAATAATGTTGTTGGATCATTAAAATAATTACGTAGAAAACTTAAGTATGATAAATAATGCTACAAAATGTTTTGACATTCTAGCGATCAGTTTGAGTATCCTACATAATTATTTTAATGCTTCAATAAAATTATTCTCAGATCTATCTATATTTTGAAATATTTCAGCGAAATCTTTTTCTTGTATACTATATTTAATCTTTCGAAGCTACAGTGGCTTTATTGAATCTACTCAATTATATTCTTTATATTACATCTGCAAATTTAAATTATTCTTATTAAAACAAACTTAGAATTCATTCTCTTTTACGAATCATTTGAAATTAATTAGTGTCTTTTAGCCACCATAAATTAAATAAGCTTCACAAATCCATCGTCAATATATCGAATTTTTGAGTTAATAATAACAAGAATTTTATTAATTTATAATATTAATTGAAAAACAGATTGACAAAATTATTGTTAAATTATATATTGGCTGAAATTTATGAGCTACTATATATAATACGTATATGTTGCGACATTTTTTTCTAAAATATATATTTATAAACTTGCCTTTAAATATCTATCTTTTTTTTCTTACAAACATAGATTGTAAACTTCTATCATTACATTTCTATTAGTAACTTTTATTTCACTGATTTCACTCTGTAAAAGAGTGCTATCTTCTTTTTTGTAAAATGCAGCGGTTGACGACAAGAGTAAAATAAAAATGACTAATTAAAGTGAATGAATTCTTATGAAAGATTTTTCGTTGGGAAGAATCGTAATTGCTTTTATGCGAATGTCGCACACGATCGTGCTGTTTACCGATTAACACATTAATGATACCAGTTAACCGGTTATTCCTTAGCACTTCGCGAATCGTAATAATTATCAGTTAACTAGTTTAATTGGTCGATTGATGTATAGTTTATATGGCGTACGATCTTTAATAAATCACGAGCGTCATGATAAATCAAAAATAAAACATTAAAGAATAAAAGCGAAGAAAAACACTAGAAAATCTCTTTAAATTCCAGATCTTGAATTCCAAGAAATTAAAGTTGTAGAATACCGTTGTAGAATAATTTGAAATTTTCAATTGTTCCAAACGTTTCTTCAATTCTAATTCTAACTTTCGATTTTTTCTTAATTATGAACACTTCAATAGGAAAAATATTTTGTTTTATGAATCAAAATTTTGCCATAAGAAAAATTTGATCGAAATGTATCGAGAACAAAACTTTTTTATTAAAATTTAACGAATAAAATTATAATTTTGCACCTAAATTGTTTACTTGACGTAAATAAATATTTTTGTTATTTACAAAGCAAAAAAATATATTTTATAGAAGCAACAAAGTTTTTTATTATATAAATCTTTGGTTGTTAAAAAATAAACAGTTTTGATGGAAACAAATTCTTTCCTGTATTCAAAAACAGGTATATTTACACCTATGAAAATATTCTTGTTCGATCAAATTTTGACAAGTATAGTGATAACAGAATATTCTGTATACATAATGTTTCTTCGTACAGTCGTTGTTCTACTCGTAGATTTTCGACGTACTTCTCAATCACCTTCTATCCTCTAAAACGTTAACACCCTTGTCGTCGATCGACAAAATTCTCGAGCGGCAAATCGTGTGAGCCAAGGAGAAGAGTGGCCGACGATTGCATTGCTCGCGTGGCGCAGTGATCGTGATGATGGGACGACAAGAGAAATACGAGCGCGTAAATACCGGCGCATTTTAACGGCGATAGCCGGGATTTTCCGCGTGACATCGGGGCCATGCGTTTTCTCGCGCGCTATAAAGAGAATGTCGACGACGGGAACAGCGGACGGCCCATTGACTTCCACGTTGTCCGCGCGCCAGAATTCGACACCGTAGTGGTCCATTAGTCCAACCCCTTCGGTCGTCGCGCGATCTTTTTGTAGAAATCATCGATGATAATTATTAGATAATATGAAACTAATTCGATTTCTCAGACAATTTTTTTAGTAAAAATGAGAATTTCAATTGTAAAGACATTTATTACTAAAAAATTAAAAATCATATTAAATTTGAATTTAATAGTTTAAATAGGTCATCCTAATCTCTGTCATTTAATTTTAATCATTAAATAACTACGAAAAGAATAAGTTTTTTTTTAAGTATCTAAACATTCAGCTAGATACGGATCGGAAAATAATTGTGGACTGTTAAAATAATTATGTAAGAATCTCAAACATGATTATAAAGAGTTCAGACATTCTATGATGTAATTGTTTGAAGAGCCAACAAAATTATTTTCAGATCGATTATTTATTAAGTTTTTAGATATTTCAACAAAATCCTGCAGCGTCTTTTCCTGCAACGAATATTTATTATTATAAGATAGATGCATATTATTATTTAGAGTTGCCCAACAGTGATTTTATCAAGATATATTTCTTAGTTCTTCGATTTTGCGGGAGTAAAAATGCGTGTCGATGTCCAACAAATCACTGCGAATGGTGCTTTCCTTGCCTACGGATCGGTGGAGAACGACGAGCCGAGCGTTTCGTTTGCTACCCCGCCTAACCAATTACGTGCATGCATCAGCGGTGCACGGAAATAAGCTGACGGTGATGTATGCACCAGTCGACGGAAGGATGCGCGGGTATGAGAGCAAAGGAGACACGATGAAGAGGAGGAAAAAGACTAACGACTACGCCCGCGAGAGATGCTATCGTTATCTACGCCAATAAACTCGAGCCCGGTCGTTTCATGGTGCAGTACATCATCGCCATGATGCACAAAGTGATGACGAGCGATGACCTGGAGGTAGGCGTCGTCGAATGAAGGTATATCCGCTTGTCATCATGGCTTTGCAACTGTTGATTGGTAGGCGGTTCGCGATGAAAACCAGAAGAGCTTTAAGCTCGGCGCAACACACCTACACATACCGCCTTGTAGCAATTTGTGCGGTTTGCTTTGCACGATTACAAAGTACCATCTTGAGAACTATGCCGCTTGTGTAATTATTAAAATAGCACACGCAAATAGCTCTGTTTAAATTGATAATATAGTTCGTGAATATAAATTGAAGAATCTATGAGTAATTAGGATTTACTAATTAAGCTACTGAAAATTCTAAAATTAATAGTTCTTTAAATTGATGATCAAATCTAATTTGTGAGATTATTATTTCAGTTTGATTATTGCAAGTCCGAAAATCGGCACGCAATCATATATCTGAAGTAAATGTATTTAAAAGAAATTACACATAGAATTATTATTTCGACACATCTATAACTTTGACCGTATAATTGGAGCTTCTTCTTACTTAGTTGATCTAAAATCAATAGTTCCTATTTTATCACATTTGGAACTTTGCTTGATTCTAAAGAGATATATTTTGGAAAAAAAAAAATAAAAAAAAATAAAAAAATTGTGAAAAGCATAAGAATATCAACAAGAATAAGACAACTTTCTTTGGAAGAAAGAAAAACTGGAAGATTATCTTTCGATAATTTATCAGAGACTGTAATTATTTTTTACTTAACGCCATCGATGCCCGTTCGATTGCGCCGTGCGAAATTCGCCGCTCGCGGGGTCGAGAGCGCGTAGGAGATTAAATCAAGGAGCAAGAGGGTCTTCCATAGATTACCAACGGTGGAACATCCAGCGCCGGTTGGCCGCACGACAATGTGGTAATTAATTGAAGCAAGACCGTCCCCGACAGCCTCTCTTCCTCTTTTGCTTTTTCTCCCTTCGCTTCACAGCCAACGAGCAGCTCTAGCCAAGAGAGCTGCTCGCGGCCTTTCAAAGCATTCCAAAGCGCGAGTCCGCCCGTTCCTCTCCACGGCCACTGCTCGCTTCTTCTTCTTCTTGCCTCCTCCCGCCCGTCCACCCGCCTGCTCGTCCGTCTCGCCCTTCCTGCCGGCGCGGTGTCGAGTCATTTCACGAAAGACCTGAGACCGCATCTTTATTTCTTTCCCTTTTGTCTTATAGATCTCTACAAGGACTATAATATATCGTATGGATCTTAGCTACCACAGATCGTAACTTTTGATCCTTACAGGCTTATTGGCCTTCTATTGGAGAGTCTCTAAATTTAATCAGATTCATTGAAATGAATTTCATAATGCCAATAATGCGATAGCAAACAAGGAGTTTCTTTCGAAAAAAATATCAATTTTACATTGTGGATTAGCCTCACAATATTTAGTAGTTTTATCATTACTTTAACTTAGAAATTTATTTACTCCATTTTTACAAAAACTAAGAATTAAAAGGTTTGCTGCAACAAACTGGGTTAGCTCATTTTATATTATTAGATTTTTTGAGGTTCATTAAACTGAATTTCTTGTTTGCTGTATATATATTATAAAATTCAGTTCAATGAACTTTAAATACAGAGACTCTGATAGAAACCCAATAAATCTAGAATAAAAATTACGATCTGTGGTAGATAAGATCCATACGATATATTATAGCCCTTGTAGAGTTTACTCCGTTTTCATAAAATGTAAATTAACTTACTGTTGCAGCAAATCAATTATAATCAAATATATCACATGGATTTTCTCCCATTCTGATCAAAATAAAAGAAAGAAGAAAAAAGAAGGATACAATATAAAAATATTCCAGTTTAGATAAGAAGAAATTTTGTCCCGTTAATTTACACTTACAGTATTCGAATCTAAAAGTTCTTTATACATTGAGATCCTGCAAAATTTGATTCCTTTACATTTTAATTATCTTAATCATTAATTTATTAATTTCCAAGTTAAACAAGTGTTCGATTCTCTCTTCGCGTTTTTAAATCCGACGTTACATTGGCGCAAACTGACACTATTTATCGCTTCATATGAGCAGCCAGCAGCACGCCAAAGCGGGGTAACGAGCGGAGTAACCCTTTAGTCAAACCTGGACCGCGCGTACGCGTTTGCATTTATATCGCGAGTCGGCGATATTACTCATGGTGTATCTTCGCGCGTTTGCGACGGAGCGCATTAAGCGGATACCGACGCGCGATTCTTTCTTACGGCCGAATACCTTTATCAGCGGGTGGCGCACCGTTTACTCATTTGTGGACGTCTGGTAGCACTTAACTGTTATTATGAAGCAGAGTCCGGCGGGAGATAAAGCGGGTACACGCTAAAGCGAACGATTAGCTGGAACTGCGAGGCTGGAATAGCGAGCTGACAAACGGAGGAAAGGAAGAAAAGCAGAAGAAGAAACATAGAAAATTCCCGTGGAGTCTGGGAAACGATATTGGACATTTGAAATAATTGATGCTTAATGAATACAACTAATAGCAAATGCAGTCTTGCAATACTTTAAATTAGCGCACTAAATTAGTGCAGTATGTTATATAATATTAAAAGCTTTATACATAAAATTAGCAAAGTTAATGTAAAGGTATATAAATATTTTAAACAATTAAATACCCAATAATGATATTGTCACATTTTTTAATAGAATATACATGTATTATTTTATTGTCAAAGTTGATTATGTCTGCATTTAAATACTTTAAGCGGCATCTACAATAGAGGATTTTAAAACTTAAATCTTAAGCCCTAAATTATAAGAAATTGACAAATCAAATGTGAGGAAAATAATCGACTATATGATTGATCATTTCTTATAACTAGCATAAGATTTACGTCTTAAAATCTCATTATAGATGCTACTTTATATAAAGCAACCTTTTATGCGCCTTTAAAGTGCACTAATCCTAATATAATATGAGTGATCAAATTCATTATAAGTTATCCAGTTATTCAGAAAGCGCGTTCAAGAAATTTAATCTTAACCCTCAACTACATGTCTCGTTTTAGAGTCTTAATTTACATGTCCGGGTCCAAGTCATCCATGGCGTCTTTGACTAGTTCTGTAATTATCACAAATCTCAATAGAAAATACCTAAATATATTTTTTTTAATAAAATGCTAGAATGTATAAAATATCCTAATATCAAAATATAAAAAAGTTTTGATAATAATTGAAAAAATTATATCAAAAAATACTAAAGAACAATTTGTGAAAAGAGTGCAATAATCAGTTTTTTTTCTTTTTTTTTCAATAAATCATATCTTTATGATAAAAAAAGATACAGATAAAAATAAGTAGTATTTTGGAAAGAGGAAGAAAATATGAACTTTAAAAAAAAATATGTTATACTGATTCATTTCAAAAAATATAATTATTTGCGCGATTGAAGTGGAGACATTTTTATACATGCTCGGACAAATAATATCAGAGGTTTGTCGAGTATTTTCTTCTTAAAAAAAAAAAATTACAACAAAAATATTTTATATTAAATTTATAATGATTTCGATTATTTACTCACGATTTTATAACTCCGAAAAAATAAAGCGATTATTTTTTTCATCAAGACGCCTCTCTCGCAAAAATACTTTTTTGGCAATAAATGCAGCACTAATAAACAGGCATTTACTAAAAACGAATTTTCATTCTCGGCAAAAATCTTGAATTTATATTTGACGGGTCCAAGTCACACAAGCTAAACTTTTATTGCATCGCAATTAGCATCAAGAGTTTTGATTTGAGACAACAATGAAACAATTACATCACCGTGATTGATAGAGAAAGGTTCCAAGTTTTTTTACTCTTTCACTTCAACTCTGCAATATTAACCATATGAAAATAATGGCCAACTAAAATTTTTACCCGGATCCAAATGGCCCACTTAAGTAATTGAGAGTTAATTGGTAATCGTGAATCTGGTGAACTCGGACATTTTTTTCGATTACGTTATAAAAAATGTTTATAACAAATATTTTCCTAAACTTTACATAATTTACATAATTTTAATTTAAATAATTTTATTTCTCAAATTTAAATCTTCAAAATAAAGAAAATAGTCATTTATGTCAATTTTATGTAAAGAAATATTAATTTAAAGTACATCGAACTTATGAATATTAGTGAAGAAAATTTCGGACCGGGAATAGGGTTAAAGTATCGTTTAAGATTAAAGTATAAGTCAAAAAATATATGGTAAAACATAAGAAATTGAATATCCAAAGAATTTATATACAATATTATGCGCAGAATGTATATCCCAGATAGTTTATTATTAGAATCAAAAGGACAAATTGCTGGTAACCCAAGCGATGGTAACGCAAAGACTTTTCCTCGTTACTTTCACATAACATCAATGCGTCTTTAAGATCCACCGCAGTGACGATCGATCAAACCAGGAATCCCAGGCATCTAGCGACATGGCGTTTATCACGAGTTGCATTTGCAACCGTAAAGACGCAGAGAACATCTCGATGATGTCGAAAAGAAGATTGCCCAAAGTATCGCAGTGAAGAGGCGTTACACGCGTTTCTACATTATCTCCGTGAATGATCGGCCGGCATTTTTCTCATTCGCGTAAAGTACTAATTGAGACGATGGCTGAGTCCTCGGTAGAAGTCCACTCAGGTTGACATGTTTCACCATCTTCACCGACGTAACATTAGCTGATAATGAGTGTCTGTGAGAGTTGATATAAATCGTTCAATTAATTAGTACGAGGCGTAAGTATGATTAAAATGAGGCGTTAGGCCCTGGTTGGAATCCGGCTCTATTTATCGAGTTTACGATTATGCCATCGGGCGAAATTCATATATAGTGGACTCATTCGAAAGGTGTTGGAATTCCCGTGCAATATTTTCCATGTAAATCTGAGACTTTTTTTTTTACTTATCGTAATATCTGTTGCAATTCAATTAATCTTTCTCATTTCAAATATCTACAATTTATACACACACAATTTATAGAATATAAATATTAAAGTAAATATTAAAAGAATCGACAAGACAACTAAAAATCTATAAAATTTGAAATAAAAATTTAATCGTTAGAGAAATGAAATTCCTTTCTATTAATTGCTCAAATTTTAATTAAATCTTTAAAACAAATGTATCTTTTTTAAAGGAAACGTGAAGAAAGCACAATAATGTTGAGAATTGCATAGTAGGATCGATATATAATGACGTCTAGCACGATCTCATTGTAATTTGTCGGCAAAATCGCGGCATCGTCCACCTGGCGAAGTCGCTAATGAACTAAGCTTAAAAGCGAAGGCAACCCGTTCGCTTGTGGCTTATCGATAGACGCGATCCCCGCAGTCGGACTCCTCTCATCTTCTCGAAGATAGGAGAATCGCGTCGATGAATGGCCGTGTCCAGCAAACAAATTGCAAGATACGCCACGGCCGCAGGCAGCTTGTTACCAGCTTCCCTATTCCGCACCCTTCATCTTGTCCTACATCCCTTTCGCCTGGAATAATCTCTTTCAGATCCTTTTGGATCACCATCCCTTTTTCTCGATCAAGGGTTCGATTGACAGTATAAAATATGAAAAATGAAATATGAAAAATATGGAAAATTCTGAATCTTAGATGCTTCATAAATCGTGTAAGAAAAAAATACATCGGATAAACAATTTCAATATCTATCTAAAAATTTAGCTATAGATACAGACCTGAAAATTTGAACTATCCAAATTTAATTAAATAGAATGCTTAAAGCAAGTTGCTTGAGTATTAAAACTTTTTGTAACGTTATTGCTTATATATTCATGAATTTCCTACATAATTATTTTAATAGTCCACAAAATTATTTTCATATCTATATAGGTATACATATATTTAGCTACATTTTTAAATTCTTAAACTCTATTTTTCATCTGTTTTTTCTTACACGATTTTAAAAACAAAATTGTTCTCTCCATGTAGATATCTAAAAATTGAAAGGAATCTAACAATATAAGACTATGAATTTCACAACGTTAGATTTTAACTATAAATATCGAAAACGTTTAATACAAAAGATATTTAAAATTCTAGAAGTGAACACTTATTGGTTTCAAATAATAAAATATCTGAAGACATTGGAAGATTTTAACGAAATGACGCTGAAGAGTGCAGCAAATTTCACGGTAACAGCAGGTGTAAATATTGCGTTTTTATTGGACAACGTGCTCGACTGCGAACTTTCAATAACCTGGCGAGGTACATAGTAATAAGCTGGTAATGATCCTGGTCGGCGAGAGTATAACCCAAGGACGCTGCGGTAGGTAGCTGTCGTTATTGGACACCGTATCGGATCAGACCTGATAAGAGAGCGCTAAAAGCGCTTCGCGTTGCCGCCGCATCTCGGAACCTTCTCACCGTTTCTGGTATCTTCTTTTTTCTTACCGGAGGTCGACCTTCGACTCTGTGTTACTCACGTTTTTATCTATCCCGGAATCACGACGCAGCAGCTGAAAGCGGTTCTTAAATGAGAGCTTTTAAGCGAAGTCGTATGAACGAGAACATATCCATTAATCATCATTGTCCTAAAATTTTAGATAATGTTTCTTAATTTTGATTCAATTAAAATAAAGTATAATAAATCTTGTCTTAGCATTCTATATGAGAGATTTCCAAAGTGTGGATCACTCGACCCATTGATGAGTCGATTTTTTATGAATAGCAAAAATTTTCTGAATGTTAAAGAGAGAGCACTGAATGTTAAATTAGCTTTATTAATTCATGTAATTGTACAAACTTACACATGCGTACCTTAATTTTATATAAAATTAGATTTTCAACAATAGTAAGAATTAAAACTGAATTTCAAGATAAATTATAATTATCGAACTTCTTGCGTCTGAAAACGAATCGTGTCGATGTCGATGTTAAAAGTGTTATCAATAGAAATACAAGAAACAAGCACATTCTTCACACACACATATAATTCATTATATATTTGAGAAATAGATTTATAAAATTATATTTTTTAATAAAAATTTAAAAAATAGAAGGAATAAATTAGTACGGATAAAATGGTATAGATACACAAAAAATCAGTTTACCTTTCTTACCGCTTTTTCATATTTATTAACTACAGCTAGATCGCGGATATCTGATGTTTTACAAAGTCGCCATTTCTTATGAAAGATAAGCGCGAATTTCTTCTTACATTCGAATATTTCTTTAAGTGACAATAATTGGCGGCAGCTCGATAACTGTGTTTTTAGAAAAATAAAAGTAGTTTTAAATGTAGTTTTTGCTTAGAAGTAAACCATAGCGTAGTAAGATTCTGAAAAACACCGATAAATTACGACTATTCGTGGATAATAAACTTGGAAGATACTAAGATGTAACCGTTCAGATTTCGAATAATTCTCGTCGATCGTGTCGGCACTCGTGTTTTTCTGATTCATTATAGCGGCAAGTGAGCCGGCACGGAGATCGAAGAACGCGATCCACGGCTATGCGGTTCGATTAATATTGAACGCCCGACGACGATGACGACGGCGCGAGGCTACTACCAATCGACCGATCCTAACTTTTCTCGCATAACTCGGAAACTTCTTCGTCGCATGCTGCAGATCAATCATTTTTTTCCGTGCATCCCATTACCCCCGATGTATCGGGGACGCTCGCTTGACTTCGTCTTGACATATCAAGGTCTCTTGTTACCTCGAAAAATGAAGTATTCTCTGACTATTAATAACTGACTAATGGTAAATGGTATTATCCTTGTACCTATATCTTATCTTGATATCTATAATATGATATCAAGAATAAACTTTAGTCTTGATTTCACGAAAGATCAATAAAAAAGTGATCAGAGTTCTAATAAACTTCAGAATACATATTGTGTGTATTCTATTGGATTCTTCTAAAATGTCTTCTCTTTAAAAAAAAAACGTTGCAACAATTTTTATTTCGTAAGATCTGAAAAGATACCTAAGATACTTTCCAGCAAGAGACACAAATGATATAGTAACCTAGTGAGTCATTACATCCTCGTTGTTTGCTAATATTATAATAAATAAAGATAAAATGATTCATTGTGTTATACTGTGTCATTTGTGTTTCTCGTGGGAAAGCACTGTACATATCTTTCCAAATCTTGTATCAAAATAAAAATTGCAGCAACATTTTTCATAAAAAGAAAATATTTTAGAAAAATCTAATAGTCATATGCAGTCATATGCATCCTGTGGAACTTGATTATTTTTTTCGTTGATTTTACAATACTTCTCATAATATCAAGAAGAAAGGATTATTTCGTCTTTGGATAAACTAGATATGTGATAATTTATAGGTCTGATTTTTATTTCTACACTAGGCTGTATTAGAACTCTCTTTCTCACTTTTGACAAATACATCACATAATATAGGGTAACTCCAGTATATACGCCGCATCTAACAAAAATTTAATTTATTAAGTATTATTTACTATTTTTAAAATAAATGAACTACATCAATAAAAACTTTGTACTGTACTGTCTATTATAAAAAAAAATATTAGAAATTCGAAAGTTATTTTTCGTGTTAAAAAAAGCTTTTTAAAACCCCTACATTTTTGCTGTATATCCCATAGGGATGGGATATATGGCTACTCATAGAGGGAGGGAAATATGTACGGCTAAAAAAATTTACAAATAATGCTTATAAATAAAACATAAAATGCTAAGACACAATAATTCATAAAATATGTTTACAAAATTTTATTAAGGAATAAGAATGATAAGTATGTATGAAGTAATAAATAATAATTATAATTTTCCTATATATATTACAAGTGTTATTACATGAGGTACATATTTTATGTAACGTGTTTATTGTATTTAGTGCACTGAATCTGAGTACTTTATATATTTTGGGTATAAATCCCGCCTGTTAAAAATGCCATATATCCCAAAGAGATGAGATATACAACAAACTAAACAAAGAATACAAGAGCAAAGTATTTGTATTTTGTTATACGACATGCTTTACTATTCCTCTACACTCATGTATCACGAAATAGCCACTAGTCTTTTGCACGTCCTACAGTAATCATTTTATGTAAATTATAATTTATGGTGGCGCTACTTAATACAGTGACAAATCGATTCAACTCACAATAATTTCATTAATATTAACATTAAGAAACTGAAATCATAACACAATATTAATATAACACAAAGGCATATAACAGAATAGTTGCAGGAAAATTACCCCCACTCCTTTTATTTTTTCTGACTTCTGTGACGTAAAACAAAAATAGAATGATACAATCAGCGCTAATAGCGTCTCCCCGAACGCACCTTATTAGTTCAATCACAGAAAATCGACCTCTACTAATAAATAAAAAAGAATAAAAGAATAAGAATAAGAGAGTAAGAGTGGAAGCTGAAGTTTATCGAAAGATAGAACAACTCAATCTGAACTAATACTGATGATCAGAGTACTAAGGACAAAATTTATCAGTACTTTTAGATCCATGTCTCAATGCGGAATGCGTGCCGCTGAAAGCGGGCGCGTGCGCGCGGAATAGCGGGCACGGGGCGTAGCAATGCGTGTGTCGCAAAGAATGGCGATCCTAGACTAAAAACAGAACAGCACCAAGGAATGCAACGCATTGCGGCACACCTTGCCGCCGGCAACTGACGAGTCCCCGGCATGGCTCGCACGGCGATAGACTTACGACTCGATCGTCACGTGACACGCGTGAGATATGGCAAAGTCGCGCCAATAATTGTCGCATATTCCGACAATTCCGACGACTATCTTGTCGGCCGCTGTAACGTGTTACTTTCCGTAGAATCTCTCGCAGGAGACTTGCAGCGACGAGCGTTGGAGGTTTCAAGTTATTAAGTCTATTATTTAAGTTAGACCGATTAATTTTAGGCTGCTCATTTATTTTAAAGTTAACTTGCAAAATATTTCAAAATAATACACTTTTATTTAACAATAATTAATTTTTTCTTATTAATATTTTCTTGAATCTTACCGTACAGTAAGTTTGACACACAAGTGAGCGATGTCAAGATCATTGAGCACTAAACTATACATCTTCAATATTATAATGGAGAACGTTAGAGTAAATAATTTCAATTTTTAAGCAATTTTGTGTTCTTATATATTTTATATTTTATTAGTGGGTACACATCAGATTATAAATAGATACTATTAAGTATTAACAAATAATTTTGTTTTCCAATTTAAATATTTAATTCTCTCATTGCACAATGTATTCTCCGGACAATTATTGTTACATAAGGTAAAGGTCTCAGTGATTGGTCGAATATGAGGCGTCAAGTGGCTTGCCGCTCGATTGATTCGCGATCTGTAGATTCAAATTCAATCTCATCTGCGCTCACATATGCGATTTTTCCCGTTTAAGGAATAGAAAATGACTCCATTTGTCGCAATTGAAAATGCTACACCTAAGAAAATCTAACGAATCTACAAAAGTGAGCCACTCAGTATAAATATAGATTTATCACTGTATAAACCAGTGGATTTTTCCTTTACAGTGGAAATTCCTTTCCTTCCAATAAATTTTATATAAGTGTGTCCGGATACATAGGTATATATCCGGATGCCTCATATCCGATCAATCACTGGAATATTTATCTTACGTAACAATAATAATGAATAACATCGTTTCTTTCTTTCTTCTTAAATTAATAATAAGATTATGTGTTATGTCTAATATAATTAATATAATTATTTAAAAATCTAAATAACAAATATTTTATCATTAAAATGTTAAATGTATAAAAATTTTGTGTTACATTAATTAAGAGTGGTCTATTTCTTTGGAGGTAAAATTTACCTGTAAACACCTATATAATATTATCGATATCGGCGATAGCATTCTAGAGTTAAATAAATATTTAAAATTTATAAATTCAGTAACAAAATAAGACTCTCAGAATCATCAAATAAAAAATAGAAAGAAAGTCTATATGAATCGAAACGAAGGTATGTAATGATGCACAAATGATGATGTATAAATTATTATGTATATAATACATAAAAAATATAAATATAAATACATACAAATTATACATACAATATATAATAAAATTAAAAAATTTATTACACACAAGCGTGTAATTTGCTAAAGTTTGCCGCTACGTTCTGCGCATAGTACGCCAATGTACGCAATGTGCGACAATGAAGGGGCAACTAGAGAGCTTGAGAAACCTGCGCCGAGTAATGGCGTCCAGTTGCCAATCATAAATAACAGCAGGTCGCGTGGCTTCCGCGATTCTACGAAGCGTCGGCATGGATTTCGCTTCATAAAGGCGTGCGAGAAGCGGTGATTAATTTTCGCGGACACAAATCACGCTCGCCAGGATCACGCATACATCGATCAATCGAACGATTGATCGATTGATCACTAGTGAGGTAAAACGAAGGTAGCCGACCATTGGTGTCGACAACTCAAAGCTATTGTTTGCACAAATGTTTCGAGCGATGTGTTTAATGTTTCTTAACTTTTAATTTAATTTATCATTATCATCATGTATTTTAATAATCAAAATATTCATATTCAACGAAATTATTATTGCTATAAAAATTATATTTGTGTGTGTGAATTTTTCATAATAATAAATAATTATTTATATGATTGTCCCAAAACTGATGATAAATATTTTAAAGATAGATTCTTAATTTGTAACATTTTGAGAGACGAAAAGTCTAATATGAAAAGATCGAGGTTTTGAAAAGAAAAATGAGAAGAATTTAAAAAATTATGAATAATGGGACCAGAATTTCGCTCTCAGAGATAGCAAGATATTCGGTATGAAAGTGATCAATTTTGTTTTTGTCAAAGGCATAAGTTCGAGGAAGGACTTTTACATTGATCAGCTTGCCATTCCGAGCACGAAATTCTAATCCCTTTATCAATAATTTTTAAATTCTTCCCACTTAAAAACTATCACACTCTTGACATTTTTGTATTACACTTTTCGTCATAAAATGTTACAAAGAATCTGTTTTTAAAATATTTATCGTCAATTTTGGGTACACAATAAATAAAAAATTATTATTATATAGTTCAATTTATAGTTTAGTTTTAGTTTATAATTTCGTTAAAGAAATGAATCATTTATTGCTAAATTTGTTAATGCTATACATCCATAGGAGTTATAAACGGTGTTAACATATTTTCATTTACAAATAAAAAATATATCTCTAAGACTTTTATAAAAATGCAACTCGTAAAAGTTTTCAAGAGTTGACGCCTATGCTTCTGGAAGGGAAAGAAAAAAGGCAAAAGGCGTCTCAATGGCGACACGAGCCCGCTCCGTGGAAACTGGCTCTCGAGGAAAACCTCATTCAATTCAATTCTAATGCCGCTGCCACCGCGACAGAGTCGAGCACTCGATCTCAAGATCGCGGCCGGGAAGCTATTGCCCGGCATTTACGATCGTTTCGAATGATGAGAGTATTCTCACTATGTGAAGATTGACGACGAATTGTGACTTTCCAAAAGAAATTAGATTCTGAGAAACCGGGAAACATTTATAAAGAAAATCCTGTACTGAATACGTAATGTACGAAGTATGTAAGAATGTGAAATCTAATTCAAGCATCCAAAAAATCTTGAATATTTCGAAATAAATAGCTTTCAGAAATATAACTTCTAGTAAACATTGAAACATTTGTGAAGTTTAATGTATCATTCCGGAGAGTTTGCGTGAAATTTGGCGTTTTTAAACTTCAGAGTACGCGACCGCATGTTCGAGTTGTCGGCGCGTCTCATCACTTTTATTGACATTAACATACATTCATTACACCCACCGCGCTGCCAGTCGGCAACATTGAAGCTCGTCGACGTATTAGCGGATCTTGAGGAATGCTTATGATTTTACGAGCCTCTTTAATATGCGTTTAGCTTCCACCGGTAGCTCGGGCTCACGATGCCTCCGGCTCCTTCTCTCTCATTCCGACTATCTTCACCGACCACCGCCGCCTCCTCAGCATGCCTCCGTACGACATTTTCTGCTTAACCTTTGAACTCTCGCGGCTGTCTCGAGCGGCCCGAAGCGGCAAGTGCATTCCAGCCAGAAGCAACGATTGTTGAAAAATCCGACCCACGGGCCCGGAAACATCTATATCGATCCAAGACGGAAAAGAGCGACCCAATCAAAGCAACCATTGAAGTGTAGACATAAAAAGAAATATCAGAAGAGAGAGAGAGAGAGAGAGAGAATATATTCAATTTTTCTGTTTAAAAAATTTTTGAATTCGTATTCTCCTCGTCTTAATTAGTAAATATAACAAAAATCATAAAATGCTTGAACTTTTGATCTTTTAAATATGTCCTTAAATACTCGTAGTTGACTAGTTTCTCTGAAATGACTTGTTTTTTTTAAATTTATTATATTATATATTGTAGATAATATTTAAAACTGAAGGCACATTTGTATCTTGTTTATATAATAATATGTAAGCGATCATGGTCTACCAAAAAGGAATTGTAAACGGAATGCCGAGACTTTTCGCGGATCATTTTTCACTCTCATAATCGTTCATCTCATCTCGGCACTCGTGACATTGCACTAGCTGACAGTGACGAATCGACAGTCCTCGAGTCAATCCTTGAGTCATCGAGCAGTGCCAGTGTCTCTCTGTCCGACGCGTCTTGTGACTAATGAAAATGTCCCGTCGGATTGGAAATGAAATAAGAGAACCATTCGAATTATCTTTCGCGCGATTGCACATCGATTAACGATTAGTGATGTATCCGGATAAATGTAATAAACTAATAATAAACTAATAACAACTGATTTATATTACTTATAAAGTAAAAGATGAAATCATGAATGATGAGTATTATGCTCGATTCTTAAATAGAAATTCTTTAACAAAAGCATTTCCTGATAAAAATTTTTCAGAATTTTCGTATGAATTGAAACACTTTTCATACACACTGAGAATACTTATATCTTTTCTTAGAATTTTTCATATATATAAATTTTGAAGTACAATATATTCTAAGATTTCTAAAATTCCTTATTCTATAATTTTTTATGAAATCTTAAAAAATTTTTTAAAATTTAATTTAAAGTTTTTCAAAAATTATAAAAGAAAACATTTTTTTAATCTTAGAATTTTATTTATTGGATTTTTTAATTGTTTCAGATTTTACACGTATGAAACATTTTATTAAAAAATATAGACTTTTTCGGTACTTGCAGGTTCTAGAAAATATTTAAATTTATAAAAAAATCTGACAAATTTTTTGAAAAATTATAAAATTATTAACAAATTTTCAAAATTTCTGAAACATAAAAATTCTAAAATATAAAAAATATTTTTTCTCTATTTAATTAATAACGAAATAAAAAATTTTTTATAATTATTCTGATATTGTATTTTTAATACAATATTTATAATTTATACATTTATAATCATTCCAATTATTGTATTTTATACAGAAAAAAATCACTATTTGAAGATATTATTAAGAAATAAAGCATATCAGCACTTTTATATTTAAATTGTCTTTCGGAAGATTAAACTTTCGCTATTTTTCAAATAAACGAATCAGTTGTAGAAAATAATTTACTTTTCAAATCAAAAGAAACGAACGTTGTGTGAGTGTACTTCAATTTGACAAGCGTATGCTACACTGTTGTCAGCGACAGATTTATGTTCAGTGCAAATGATTTCGTCAAAAACGCGCGCAGACGTCCGGCGATATCGCGGCGCGGCCGCCATGCTTCTTGGAGCGCGCAGACGCGACGCAGTAATTGCGAGGCATAATTGCACGGCCCCCTTTGTTTCTTCAATTACTCGTCTAGACTGACGGTTGGCGTGTGTGGGTGGAAAGAACGAAACAACTCGACGGAAACAAAAAAAAGGAACGACATACGGTCGGTAGAAATTTATAATTTTTTTTTTAGTTAGAGTTTTCTTATAAAATTAATTCCTTCTCCCTTTCCTTTTCATATCTGCGAACTATATTATCATATACGTGGGAAAATGCTAAATTAAAATATTGGAAGCGTTATCTGTGCGAATATAAGTTTTTGAAATTTAATTTCATCGGATAGGAAAGTTTAACAATTTCATATGTTATCAATTTTGAAACATATTAGTAAGACTGTTAAAATATCAAAGAGAAATTTCTCTCTCTCTCTCTCTCTCTCTCTCTTTCAACATTCAACGTTCATTTTTGCTTGATATACAATTTGCTGGAGATAATTTATTTAACTAATAACTATCAACATTCGTTAATAACTTTCCGTGAAGTCCAGCTCCTCGGATTCTTGGAATCCTATAGCTCTTTAGAACCTTAGATCCACGACTTGTTGAGTCCTTGAATTCTCTCGGATCATCGTATCCTAACGTGCGCAGTAACTCAATGAGTTAATCTCCAATCAATTAACAGTGAATTCTGTGTTTGCGCAGGTACTTAGGTAAGAATTTCAATTAGTGGACAAGGAAAGCGAAGAGGAAGAGGCGGGAGGGGACGATCGAAGACTAAGACAATTAACGGAGAGTTCGTCGAACAGGGTCGCGCTTCCGGGTTTTAACGAATCAACTATGGATTAATCGGGCTCGTGATTTTCCTTGCACGTGCAGTTTCTTTCTTTCGATCATGCGTCACACGAGCTCAGTCGCATTAACGATAATTGAACTATCGCTGGCCTCTCTAATTGCATTCGTTACGAGATATACCGAGATCTTTCATAGAGTGCGAGTTACCTACATACACTTCGTCTTTTTTGTGTTTATGAAAGATATACACTTTTGTTTTGTCATATATATTTGCTCGATTTTTTTCTTCGGAAATATTGCCTAATTCGATAAATCTTTTTATTTGTAAAAACTTTTATTTATCAATTTATTAAGTAGTGTAGCACAGCAAATTATTTTATAATTTCCTAGTATTAATCCTGTTGCTCGCCATTTGTCCGTCAATCGATTGTTCGTCTGTAAGATTTTTCAAAAATGGCTTAACTTTTCCAAATTCTGTTTTAAAGACCTTAGCTCTATTGTAGCACAAAGAAATTCAAAAAGAATTCAGTTACATGCCATTAAGTTCATTTTCAAATGCAAAAAGAATTCTTTTCAGAACTTTTCAAAAAACGAATATTCTCTTTACATCTGAAAATAAATTCAAAATTGATGACATACGATTGAATTCTTTTTGAACTTTCTGTGTTATCTGAAGAGTCAAATTAATTTATCGTAAGAGAGCTAAAGTTCAAGATCAATGAGATTTTCAG
This sequence comes from Acromyrmex echinatior, assembly GCF_024713525.1. Taxonomy (NCBI): domain Eukaryota; kingdom Metazoa; phylum Arthropoda; class Insecta; order Hymenoptera; family Formicidae; genus Acromyrmex; species Acromyrmex echinatior. The sequence goes on from NC_141853.1 coordinate 1,751,686, forward strand.
TAATATAGTAACAAAAAAGTTTAAAATACTAATCTTAAGAAATTGTAATGTATCATATTTCGACACTCTTAATGATATTCTTCTAATAATTACAGGTTTTATATTGCATTAATTATATCCGTTGCAAAGAGTTTATTTTAAGTTGATCAAAGTTAAATTTAACAAAGTCTACAACAGTATATTTTCTTACGTCTACAACAGTATTTTCGTCGCACAATAAGTCACTTCTACAGTGGATAAGATAAAGAAGGCGCAGAGGAAAGGGTGTTTTGTGGTAAGTTTTTCGGCTGTACGGAGAAAATGGGGAAATTTGCTGGTTCATGAAGTGCTAGCGGAAGAAAGTTTATGAGCTTGGCGAAAGAGAACGGGCGGCTAATTTTTAAACAAAGCCTAATTTCCGCAACTTCATAGCATAGTCTCGTGGTGGTTATTACTTGCTGGGATAATAAATGATTATTACGCCGTCGAGGGAAAGGGCAAGATGGGGATTGTAGGGGTTTCTACGAAGGTGGGTGAAATGCTTTGATGTTTTCTCGCTTGGATGGAAGCAAGCCGAGCGACAAACTCTTCGATATTCGGACGATGAAGAGCACTTTACCATCCTGCGGAAGTCAGGAAGAGGCGAGAGGCTACGGCGCGAATGTTTGGAGTCCTTCCCCATCTTTACCCTTTCACAGCTGGTTATCCCTTCTGTGTTCCTTCGTGGTAAAACTTTTGTAATACGCATCGAAATTGCATTGTTCATCGTATATACTCCCGTTGCTTTTACAATCTTCCCGCTTTCTCTCTCTCTCTCTCTCTCTCTCTCTCTCTCTCTCTCTCTCTCTCTCTCTCTCTCACACGAGATTTTGTTCCTAAAATACATGATTTTCTGCGTGTCCCGCTCTTTATCGCAGAACCTTCTCTTTTTCTCGCTCTGCTCGCCGACAGGTCGTCAATGAAATAACTGCGAACGGTGCCGCGAGACACGCAAAATTGATGAAAGTATGCGCGTCGCGCGCATTCCGCTCGCGTTTGCCATCGAGCGGAACGGAGCGGACTCGCGCGCTCGCATCTACGATTCTCCTGCTCTCTTTCTATCTCTTCTCTGTTCTTTATTAATGAGGGAACATTCTCTGCAAGATTCGCGTCCCCGCACGCGGCTGGATGCCCGGATCGTGCGCGAACAGAGAGGAATCCGCGCGCGGAAATCAACACGCCCGCGCAAAATGAATGAAAAACAGATGCACGCGAGAATTCAAAATTCATCCCTCGCTCTCGTCCTTTGATCCTGAGGGACCAGACTGGCAATAGGCCTCGGCGCATTTTAACGTCGACGACTTTCGGATACATCCAATTACTGAGCGCATTGCGGTTTCGCGAGCTATTCGCGTCAGCCAGAATCTGCATCGATCATGTCCGGCAAGCCGTTAATAAAGTCGAACGCCAACCAAGTATTTTGTCAAAATCTTGACACGTACATCGCGGGTATCCGTGTTGATTCACACTCCCATATTATTGCACGAAGATTTTCAAATAAAATCCTATAATTTTAACTGAGTTGACACGCAAATTTCTTCTTTACCAAAGATATTTAAAGAGATAGAACTGAAAACTCGAATATTTTCTGATTAATTCAATTAAAGAATTTCGAGAAGATTTAAATGAGTTAGAATTCAAATAATTTATTAAATATCTAAAATTCTGCGGTCTAAAAGGTATAAGCGGAGGTCGATGTACATTTGTTTCTCTTAACTTCAGAAATAAAGGGTCAAAGTTCCATGGTAAGGGACTCGACACTTCATCTTCCTGGAAGACAAACTGAAAAGTGGAAGGTGAGGATGTTGAAGAGTAGGAGAGAAAGAGAGAGAGAGAGAGAGAGAGAGAGAGAGAGAGAGAGAGAGAAAGAGGGCGCAGTTTAGGTCTTGGGGCCCTGCTGCGCGAAGATGTAGGGATAAGGAGATATAAATGGGTCCTGGTTGCGGTCTGAGGGCAAATATAGACCGACATATAGGATATCGGAAAAGGATTCCCGATGGGCCAAACGGGACCGAATAACACCGGTATGGAAATGCGATTGGCTTTTAAACGTCGAACTGCGCACAGCTATGTTAATCCTCGCGCGTGTTAGCCGAGGTGTAACTTCTGTTTATCTTCGTATCGGCCCCTGACCAGATTTAATGAATGCGAACAGACCACCTGCGAGACACGAGAAAACCAACAACACCATTCTCGGTAAAATCGCGCAATTCTTCGTCCATCTACAGTTTGAGTACGTATTTCATTTGAGGAAGAATTAGGAAATCTTTTAAAGCTGCAAAGAGGATAGAATAATGCAGTGATCCGTTGGAACAAATAGATTTCAAATACTAATAGATTCTCAGGAAGAACAGTTTTACTGAAATATCTAAAAATTTAGCTATGTAGATACAGATCTGAAAATAATTTTTTTAAAATAATTTTTGTTAAATTATTAAAATAATTACGTAGGATGGTTAAGCTAGTTGTTAGAATATCAAAGCCTTCAGCAGCATTATTCATCATTTCGACGAAATTCAACGAAATTATTTTTAAATCTGTATCTAATTAAATTTTTTTAATGTCAATAAATTCGTTTTTTTTTTAAGATATTTAGTTTTGTAAAAAAAAGATTTTACAATCAATTTCTGCATGGCGATGTAAAATAAAAATAAGTAAAAGTTTAGATATTTATTTTCGTAGATCTCCTTACCTTTTGTTAGATAATTTAAAATTACGTCTCTAAAATGTTTAATAAAGTTTTATTATACCTCACATGAGAGTATATGTATCTGTACACGTAAAAAATGTGAGTTTTATTCTTTACGTGCTCATTTATTGCTATAAAAAAATGCATCTCGCCTATCGATCTGATCCAATGTGATGGATTCACTTCGCTTCGCAATGGAAACGCGAGTGATGGCTACGAGCGTCAGCTAAGAACGGAAAACGAATACACGGCTATCCTTCTTTTTTTCACGCGTCTCTCCGGTACATGGCCCGGCAAAGTATAACTTATGGCAAAACGAGCGGGCTCTTCTTGTAAAACAGATACAACTAAGAGCCGACATTAATGATCCCATTTGTATGCCGCGTGGCAAGTGCTTTGCGATAATACGAGGTCGTCGAAATGCGTAAAGGAATGATCTCGCAGAGTCAAATTTCATGTAGAGCTTCTTGTAACCAATGTAATTATTCATGCGTTATCGTTCAAAACAAGATTGTTTTTCTTTTAATTTTATTGATATCTTAATTTTAAGGATTCGCGTCTAAAAACGTAAGTTCTATGAGGAAGGAATTTCGTAGACTCCTTGTCAAGAATACAAAATAGAATTCATGAAGACGAGAATCTAAAAGATTTAATGAGAATCTCTGTATTTAAAATGCTGATAATTTGAGAAATCTAGCCTCTAAAAAATTTATATATTTTGTTGAGGTTTATATCTATCGCGAAATATAATATTGACAAAAATGCAAAGTTTCATATAAGAATAAATATCGTAAAACAGCATTCCTCCTATACATAGATAGTCAAAAGTGATGTACGTTATAATGTACGTCGAGTCTGTAATGTATTTATTAAGAGAACGTAAAAAATGAAAATGCCTCGTGGAGTGGGCAGCTGCTGCGACTATTTGAAAGGAATTTCGAGATTAGAGGAGATGCCGTTGCGGCCGATGAATCATTCCGGGCACGCGATTTCTGGCATTCAAAGGAGGCGTTAAGTGATTAAGCGACCAGTTGTCATCGGTGACATTAACATATTACGTGCACCGTAGCTAGAGCTAATGTCTTGTATCCATCTAAACCGCCTACCATCCTGCAAGAAAAAATTATATATGACAGACGCGACAGTTCTTCAAGAAAGCGTTGAAATAATCGTCAGTGAAGAGAAGAGGAAGTCTTGGCGTGATGAAAAGCGTTGTTGAACTAGTCGACATGTTTAGGCTCTCTGGATGTAGGTACGTCTGGGTAAAATAACTTTCTAGTTAAATGTAAAATACTTGATGTAACTGTTACACGTAAATTATTACAAAATTGTGATGAAAAACAAGACTGTATGAGAAAATGTTTTTTTTTTTAGTAGGAAAAATCAACAGAGAAGCTGTATATATGATAAATATTTTATAAATGTTAAATTTTATAAAAAAGGTTTTATAAATTCAATAAATGCCTATGGTCTAAAACGAATAAACATATCACGATTGACAAAGAAAAATTTCGAATTATACTGGGATCAAGAGCAAGTTTACAACATGGTCCAGACTTAATTTGATGGGAAGCACGGTATGTGTTAGTGTAAAGTGAGTTAATATAGAGGTCCTCCTTCTATGAGGCGCGAACGCTTCTCTAGTTTCTCAGGATAACACAGACGCCGCACGCTGCGATGCGTGCAATTAAGGGCATACGCGAGAGGATCCTGGAAACTTGTGATCATAGGACGCCTAGTAAAGCTATCTGTTTAAAGTTCATATTAACTCAGAGAAGACTACGCGAAATTTTAGATAAGAAAAAATTCGAAGAATATATACAATAAGGAATTGCAACGAAAACTTATAAGCATGGAGCTATTGTAATATGTATTGTATGTATGTGTGAAAACAAAAATTCGGGTAAGAGAATTACGTCAGTCATAACGTACATTTTATATTAAACTATGAATCAAACAAAATTATAGAACCGTAAAAAGGTATTTGTTCTATTGGTTGTATTGTATACTTTATATTTAAAAAGATAATATAATTCTGATTATTTACTTGACGCTCTAAAAGTTAACAAGTGAACAAACATGAGAAAAGAGTCATCTGTTTAACTTTCTATTTAATAATTAAATCAATATAATATCATATATCCATATTTTACAATTGTGAAATGTTTGGAACAGTATAATAAAAGTTAAAAAATATTTATTATAAAAAAAAAAGAAAGAAAATGTTATATATATATTAACTGTCGATTATGTGTATATCGACTATTGAATCGAATATTTGAATCTATACGTATGTGCAATTTAAAATTATTGCAAAATATTATATTATATTATTGTGTTCCCGGAACTTCGCTACTTTTGATTCTTTTGATATAGAAACAGCTAAAGGAAAATCAATGATCGAGAGACTGAGTTGCTCAAGCTGTCATTATGTTTGGACATTTTTTTCTGAGACTTTGTATTTTCCTATTTATTGTATTTTCCTACATAATAGGGTAAGGTCATCTATTATGGGATAGGTTCCCAATATGAGATAGCAGGATTTTTGCTAAACTAATAAGCGCATATGGTTGATTTTATTATGAACTTGTTACTCATAGAGTGAAACATATTTAGTAGAAAACTCATTATTAGATGCGTGTAATAGTTGTGAAAAAAGATTTTTGAAATTGGATGTTGTCGAATTTTATTAGAGATTAGTCTTCAAATCATGTTTTATTATATAATAAATAAATATTTGATAATAAATCTGTATATAATGATAGAATAAGGTCGTATTAATAGGAAAACATGTGATATAATGATTTGTTTAACTGTAAAGATTAGATTTGATGAATGAAACCGCAAGGCATGGAATCGTAATGTGAGATACTCGAAGTATTCCTAGCTATATGAGAGCATCTAAACGATTCAATATCTCAAAGCATATTATTGAACGAAATGTTAAAAATGAGTTAAATTACTTTTAAATTACTATTACATTATATGTGTTAATTAATAATTAAACATTAATAAAGAAATATTTAGTTAGATTGATCGGATATACAATAAAATATTTAAAAAATTAAATTTTGCAAATGCATATGTATAATTATTTCCATCAATGATAAACGTATGAAATGATCACGTATGAAAAATGACTTTTTCACAATCCGGATGGCTATTCGCATTAATTTGAATGCTGTTATTAATAAAAAAATTTCATTGATAAATATTTATAAATTGTTTTCTACAATTATAGCATCCACGCAAAAATCTAAAAATATGGTTACAATTATATGGTTATTATTAATCGCAAACTCATACGATCTTTAGTTTAAACTGTAGTGTAACTTTACCTCATCGATCTTATCCATTTATGAGTTTAAAGGAAACGATGTGACAGCTCATCTTCCAAAAGTGATTTATGTCGACATGACTACTTATCGACTAACTTATGATGTTTACCGATTCAATTAGGGATACAACCGGCGCGCCGGTCCCTTAAAACGAGATACATTTGTTTCGGCATTAATTTACGGAAACGGCCCGCTGTCATAACAAAACTATAATAGACCTTCGGTCGGTTGGCGCGTCGCCAAGCTTTAGTGGCCGTATAAAATGCACCAGAATGTTTACCCGCCACATTGTCCTCGTCGTAATCTGATATGTCTTAATTATGTATTGCGAAAGATTGAATATAATATCGTCTCTTCTTGATATATAAATTATGCAGAAAAATAAATAATAATCATAACAATCAAATTATTTAAATTATGCAACACGTCTGTTAATGATGTGACATTTGCACTGTTTCGGTGAATCGACGTCAAATATGTCAAATTCCTGAATTTTGATGAAACATTAAAATATCAATAAAATTATATGACATCTTTTAATGTGAAAATTAATATTTGTAATTATTTTAATGATATATATTTCTGTAATTTATTGTCACGCACTTAATCTATCATCGAATACAGGTGGTGTTTTGTTCCCTACAAACTCTGTAGCTACTAGCTCTAATGCTTGGAACAAACTCTTGTTTGTTAGTTTAAGCTGACAGAGCTTTAGAGAACGTCATGAAAAACGAATGAAATGTCGGTAAGCACGCGGCGTTTTTGTAGCTAAGACAATGTCTGGGTATTCTTCCTTCAGACGACGAAACCGAGACGTCGAACAACGCGTCGCCTCTATATTTACATGCCCCAAAGTCAGTGGCCCGCTCAAGTGATTCATCACGGAAACAGACATGCTGAGATCCTAGACGATTCCAATGTTAAATTTTTGGACCCATCTTGATTCGCGTAAACTCGAGAGAAATTAACAAAGTTCTCTGGATCTTTTGAATCACTTTCGCATCCTAAGGTTTTTAAGATGATATAAAATTGAATTCTAGCTTGCTTGCAGTGCGTACATACTTTCCTTAAGTTTTAAATAATTTCGTTAGATTATAAATTTCCTGGTCAATATTAAGGCCCAGTTCAATTTATTCATTGCCTCTTTCCAATTCTAGAATTGGCAAGAGATGAGAAACAAGTTGAACTTCAGTTAAAAGTTAATCGTGAGATGTGAAACTTTGGGCCTAAATAGTAACGTTAATGACATCTTAACATTTTTAATGCCTTAATGGTATCTTTAATACTAACAAGAGGTTATTAAAACATCTTGCTACTCAGACAGCACACAATGTTTATAAAATATTTATACGATATTTACAAATTTATAAGACTTATTTTGAATATTTCATAAATATTTTTGTGGTCTTAGATTGTACACACCATAAATATTATAAATATTATGAAATGTTTATTGTAAATGTAGTAAATGCAATGAAAATATTTTATAAGACATTAAAATCCAAGTAAAAAATATTACAAGTTCATTCATATTTGTTACAAATATTATAATATATAAAATATTTAGTCTATATTTTAATAATATTTCAAATATTAAGCTTTATATAAAAAATGTATAAAGTATTTATATGACAAGAAATAAATAGTAATAAATATTTATCATAAATATTCTGTGCTGGCTGAATATTTAGAATGTTCCGTTTAGCTGAAAAGTTTCTTGAACTGAAATAATTGATCTCGCTATATACACGATAAGGACGAGAAAAAAAGCGGTGACCGAACAAAAATATTTTTGCCAGACTAAACGTTCATCGGAAAAAGTCTGTGGCACACGAGGACAGCAGCTGGTCGACGGTGCGACAAATCATACCATATTGGACAGCCTGCATGTTCCGCGCAAAACCGGGTAAGCACGTGCAAGCCGAACGCAGCAATGTTCACCAGTGGTGAATCTCTTTCTCTCTCTCTCTCTCTCTCTCTCTCTCTCTCTCTCTCTTTCTTCCTTTCGCGCAAATCCTTTGAACGAATCGCCCGTAAATTTATGAGGCGCCGTTCTGATCTTACGCTCATTTGCTTAAACAGTTGGAATATCTCGGTATACATTCACATCGTCGAAAATTCTCTACATACAAAAAATATATATAGAATATTTCATATTACATAAAAATAGTAAGACAATAAATTCGGAGAATTTGAAGACTTGAATTCTCTAACAAAATATAAACAAATATTCGTCAAGCAGCTAGAATTGCGAGTCTACCGTGAATAAATGGACACTGCATTTTGATTGGTGAGTTTGAGTGTTGTGTAGAGAATGAAGGGTGATTAATTAGAAATTGTTTGGTATCGGATATCTAAGCGAGTGATCGAATTGTGGACGAGCGACACAATCGTCGGTATCTCTTTGATGTTAGCTGGTTTCGACCGGACCAGTTCTGCTTGCCATCCAGTTCAAATAATATCTGCCTTAACACGTGTCACATGACACAGCTAGTCGGCAGACGGAAAGAACTAGCGAAATGCCTATCGATGTATTAGATGATCGAAGATCCAGAATTTGATCATTCTTTTTTATTATATGTAGCTATTTTTTTACAAAGAATTGAATATATATATATATATATAATAGAATCCTATCATGATTCTTGTTTTTATTAAAAATGAATTAAAATATTTGATTGTGAGAACGCAAAACTATATAATAAAAATGATTAGGTTTACAAAATGCAGCTGTTATAGCATTTCCAAATTGATTTTAAGCTTTCGAAAGTCTTCCACAGATTCCCTTTTTCGGGGGGACACGCTGTATATTAGTTTCCCAAATGCAGCGAGTTAATGCAATCACATTCCATTAGCATCCTGTTAATGAAATTGCCCAACTAGAAAGAAAGGAGGGGAAGTGCCGTGAAACAGAGTTCGCGAAAATAGACAACTTGCCGACGCAGCCAGGCGGCATCTCGAGAGAAGTAAAAGGGAGAAATCCTCGGGAGAGGCGAAAGGGTTCCGCGGGGTTAAACAGCCGGTATTTCAGTAATGGAGCCTTATCGCCAGCTACTGCAGAAGTCCAAGTTCTCGTACTCCAACGGTGGCGACAAAGTCGGGGATACTCCAAGTCTCCCGGAATCGAGTAGAGTCGAGTCAAGTCGAGTCGACGACGTTTATTAATTCGCCACTTAGCACGCATACCCGTGGCTCGTTTCTTTCGATAGAAATGAGGAATTACCGTACTTATCTCCTTAACTTACGTGGCCGTAAATCTACTAATGACCGATTTATGGGGAGATCGTGACGGAGCCGCCATCAAAAAACCGATGTCGTAAATATAACGTTTCGACCACTCCGACGCGATTAACCCTTAAGGACATTCTACAATGCGTTGTAAACAAATTTATCGCGACAACTAATCAGAAGCATAAATAATACCATTAATAAACGCTTCTAATTGATTGTCGCAACAACAAGTTTCAACTGGCAACGGGTATTTGCAACGCATTGTAGAATGCCCTTTTACTAGAAGTAGACGCATGTACCAAGTAGAACAACAAGTCATTATGATGTCAAAATGTCTCCAAAATAATCATTAAAAGTCATTTTTCAATTATTTCCGATTCATTTTAACATTATTTTGACGTTTTCATGACTTGTTGTTCTGCTTAGGTAGAGTTAGAGTCAAACAATTGCTATGTGATTTTGCTAATCCACTTAAAGATTAACTCTAGTGATTCGATTCGCTACTAATAATAACAACAATTACTTTAATTTTAAGGAGCCTAGTCGTTAAACTTTCCGCCCACCGTTGGAACACTTTATTATTATTGCATGGGATCGTATTCAGACCTGTTCTTTCTTTCCAACTGAACTTTATGCTGGGTTTTTCTTTTTTTTTTCCATGTTAAAAAAACAAAAGAAAAGGTAAATCGTGCAAGAAGTTCAGCTAAAAAGAATAGGAATATTAGAATATCCTGACCTTATAAATATTTGCTAAATATTGAATACTTATATTTATACTCTATTATATTTAGCGTAAACTATTTTACAATTAAAAAAAATTTGCTTTTATCTTTATCTGAAAGATTATAGAATGTTATCAATTTTTATTTAATTGTAAATAGAGAATAATGAAATGTGTAAATGTTGAGATATCATAAACACCCTACGCGACTAATTATGATTAAAAAAAACCACACGAGTAATGTATAAGATTAACGTTCTATTACTCGCGAATTTTGAAGAATGTAGATAACATTTTTATTATATATATATATTCGCATTCCTTTGGCATAATAATTCTATTTCTCACGATTTCTATCACTAATAGATATTGGTGGATGTTCGCAAAAGTGACAGATTTCAGATTTCTCGTGGATCTTTATAGCTAACAAGCACTCAGACGATGATGTCATCGTTTCATCCTAAACGCGCAGGCTGAAATCAAGAATCGCGGTTTAAGTTATAATAACGTACTCAGAGAAATACTCGGCGTCTGGATTCCAGACTTCTGGCTTGCTTGACGTTCGTAGCAGTTAATCTCGCGGCGATGCGTGTTTCGGCGGGATTACCGGGCGGTCGCTTGTAGTAATTGCGTTTAAATATACTCGAAGGGTAGTCGCGAAACGAGCGCGAGGTAGAGTTCGCAAGTACGAGGACATGCGGAGGTGCAGCAACGTGATTTGTGGCTTCGGCTCCGTAACAAATAGACGCGCGGTCATTTTCTCGGACACCGGGTGCGCAAAGTGAACAAAGACAAATGGCTACGCCGCGCGACGCACGTGACTAACGACGAGCGGGCTGATAGCTGACGCGGGAGTTTTTTCTCCAAAAGATTCGATCGCCACCGATCCTTCACTCTGATGAACTGATATCTCGCGGGATAAGGATTTTAACTCCTTCGTATTTTACGAATACGAGGTCAAATAAGCAAAATTCGATCGCGATACAATGTCGCAATTTGAAAAATTAAGATATATGATCTTTCAGCTCTTTGGTATTTATTCTTCATTTTTTTTCCTTTTCTCGCTCAAGGCATCCAGAGATCCTAGAACTCAAGGATACGAACGACCGTAGAATCGAGGTTACGAGGATACGGAGATCGGCAAGATCGGAAGATTTTCAGGGTCTCTGGATGTTTTTTTGCTGTCGCAACGAGCTGCAGCCACGAGTTCGTCCATGGATGAATGTCCATCTGTCCGCATGCTATCTGCAATTCAATGTAACCGCCTCGAGCAGAAACGCATCCGCGCTTTCTGACGAGGAAGGCACCACTCTGATGGCACAAAAGAAACGGCTGCCGTTTCCACGCACAACACTTCCTTCTCCTTCTCTTCCGTCTTCTTGTACGCTTTTAAACATTATTCTTGTTCGCTAATAAGCGCAGAAATTTTGAGTGGATAACTTTTGTTACTTTAGAAAAATCTTAAGGCTATAAAATACAAAAAAACTTAGCAATAAAACGTAAGCAGTAAACAAATTAGCTAATCACATTAGAGACCATAAGGCCATAATGTAAGCAATAGTCAACGTGTTAATTTTCTTACGTTTTTTACTTATTACTTAAGTTTTTTGTGTGGTATATATATATATTAAATATATAATTATTGAGCAAAAGGCAATTAGTTATTCCTAATATAAAACCTAATCCACCTAATTTGATTGCCTAAAAATCAAAATAAATGATGCTTTCGTAATAGTGTCTATTTTCTAAGATACAGATATTCCTATAACAGTATTAAGTGGAATAGACCGAGAAGTGTTTAAGGATGTTTTATACATATTTATAAAATGATAACAAATTTATGAAAAAATTACAAATTATACTAAATTCCATTTAAAAATAATATGACAAATTTGGTGACGGTTTATTATCTGAATCATAAGTTATTTTAATAAATAGTATTTTTTTAAGCTGTGCTCTAATAAAAATATATGGAAATGTGTTATAAAATAAATGACAAAAATATCGATTTTTTAAATATAAGTACATAAGGTATTCAAAATTATTTATGTACAGAACTATATTGCGATGTATGAACTAGTTGCCCAGTAAATAAACAAAATATTTATTTGTTCTATATATCTTTGTAATCAGTGACTCGCAATGAAACTTGCATAAGTTATTTGAATATTTAAAAAACTTATTTAAAAAATTCAGATATCAATTTTAATTTTAATTCTTAACAATAAAAATAATAACAAATAAAATAAAAAAACGACAAAACTGTGTTATTAAATAAAAATATAATCCTATTCAACTTTCATATGTATATAGTTTATTTAAAGTGTAAGTATCATAAACACATTTCCAAATTTAATTTTTTTTAAGGACATCTGATACATCCTTGAACGTAAATAAAAATAGAAATGTTATTTTCGATCAAAACGGGTTTTAGTATTTAATAATATTCACATGCAAATATCCAAATATCTGTTATCACTTCTATAGACTGCGTGCCAATTCGATTTGTAGACTTAAAACACAATCATAAACTGAAATAATAATTTTACACACAATTAATTAATTGATCGTCGATTTAATAATAGTATCTTACTAGCATTTTAAAAACTTGTAACCTATATCAATATTCTTATATCACAGACCAATGGACGTCCAAAGGACATCCTTATGTATGTTCTGAGAACATTTTTAAAATGTTCCTCGAATAAAGTGTGCTGTATGAATTTAATATATTAGGTGTTGGAATTAATTCGTAGCGTTTTTTAATGAAAGAATGTTATTTATTTCACATGAGCATTAAAAAATACATTAATGAAAGTACTTCCCATCACTTGTAAAACGCTACGAATTAATTCCAACACCTAATATAATAGCATATTCAGATAGGACGTGTTTCATATCATAGAATTTTATATATTAATATAACATTTACATATAATATTTTAATACCTTTTAATCATTGTTTTGTAGAGCGCAATAATAATCATTAATAGTGCAATGTATTGTTGCTATACTCTATTTGATGATTTTTACATTTCTAGGAATAAAATCTCACTCCAAAAGAGTGAATTATTGCCACTATTGAAAAAGAGTGAAAAATTTACATTCTTAAATAGGATTTTCACTTTTTTGGAATGAGATTCACTTTAAAGGAATGTAATCTCACTCCAAAAGTGTGAAATCTTATTCCAAAAAAAAATGAGTAAAAATCTGCCATTCATATTCAAAAATGCAAATTTTTCATCCTTTTTCAATAGAGGAAGTATTTAAACTCTTCTAGAGTGAAATTTCACTCGAAGAAATTTAGAGAACATTTTAAATTTTTATAGGACAATAATAAAAAAATTTTTAAATATCAGATACGAATGTCAGTTATTATAAAATTGTTAATTCTATATGATTCGAAAATCATTCTGTCTAAATATGCTATATATTAGAGTGAGGAATGTCTGTATCCCGGGAAACAGATAGTATTCGCGAGTGGTTACGACAGAATCATCACCATTCCGGTCTTTAGGCAGTCGGATCAGGCCTTATACCAGGAGCAACCAATCACTTTTTGTCCGATGATTGTCCATCGTTGTGTTGTCTTTACCTGGCACTCGTGGCACCCGATTCCCGATACCGGGATGCCGTTTTATCTCAGCCACGCGGTTGCCGATCTCCGCTGCCGTCGCCGGGTCACGTATTAATTTTTTCGTTTAAACCGGTAAGGCGAGTTCACCTCGATTTCGCGACGATTCGGTGAAAGTTTTGCGCGTTCCTTTTTAGCAGTGGCTGTGCCACTGCGACACTGACCGCTGTCGCCGCGAAGAAACATTCGATATTGTAAGACTATAGACTAAAGTAAATCACTCAACATTTTCGTATAGCGCGTGGTTCTTTTTTGCGAAAATAAATAGATACCAAAAGGGAAATAATTATGTTTACAAAATATAAAAATATTTTTCTTCATAAAAGAGAAAATTAAAAATTGCCGATAAATCGAAAAGTTCCTTATCTCTCACAGATAAACATATTTCTTTTTGTACGTTACTATATATGTTTTATTTACTAAGAGTTTATTCGAGAAGCTCGTTTATTCCTATGACGTCAATAAGAAAAAGAATTCGCAGGAAAGTGAAATGCTTAGAAAATAGATAAACGATAAAATAATATTTATTACGTAACGTATATATACACGGGGTCAGACCCGTTCGCCAAGAGATTGGCGGAAACACCATTTTCCCGTTTAAGTGCCGATTAAAAAGTCAGCGACTTGGACTTCCACATACTGAATTTATCGAGACCTCGCAACATCCCTACTTACGGTTCTCTTTCTATCCGTACCGCACCGTTTGATCCTACCGCGGTCGAGGATGCCGTTGCTGTACCGGTCTGAAGTATCATCGTCGTCATGGCGAACCGTCTCTCGATATTACCATCGTGTGTCTTTTATTTCCAATTTTTCTTTCCTTTTATCTTTCATACATTGGCGTGCCATAAGGAAAAGTCCGTGCACAAACTACGTCTTTCTATCAACTTGAGTTACTTGAGTTACAATATTCACTTAAAAAAACGTACACATCGAAATGTTCATCGTCTTCACAGATTATCTTCATAGTTGATGAACTTAGGATTTGTATAACATAAGATGGACAAGAAATTAAGGATACTTAAAGTTATAGATTCTGGAATCGGACAACTTTCTAGACATTTTTTAAGACGTCTTAAAGACGATTTTAGACTTTTTGTTATCTAGGATAATAATACACTCTTATAATTCAAATAAAACACATAATATAGAATTGAAGATCGATGAAATGAAACTATATATTTTGCAAAATTAAGATCTAAGGCATTTAGAATCTATACACACTGGAGAAAATATAGTGATAACAATTATAAAGGTGACAGCTATACAAGTTTTAAAATTAATGTACAAGTCGAATAAAATATTTTATACTTGCAATTATTATATAACTATGCACGCATAAATTCTACATATAAAACTCGTATAATTCTACATATAAAACTTGTATTGTCGTTTTAATTGTTACCATGCCTTTTTTCTCTGAGAGTAAATAGATGCAAGAATTTTGAAAACTAAAGTCGTGTTTAAATTAGCATCATATGCTAATTCTTGCCACTTGATTAGCCAATAATTAAAAATGCGGACATAAGATGTCTTGAAGAAACGTCATGAAGATATCTTTCAGACACCAGAGTAACGATCATGTAACTTATCCCTAGAGAAAAATGTAAGTGAAAATTTTTTGTATGTATGTGTATATGTACATACAATTCATAAAAAATTTCACTTTTCACATTTTCGTGAAAGAGAAAGTTACATAATCGATATTCATGTCATAAAAATGTTTTTAAGACATTATTTATATCTTCTTTTTGGACTTTCGTTGTCTGGGTAAACATAAAGTTCTAAAGTTCTAAAGATTCATGTAATGTGATTCGTAATTCTTCGACATCTTCAAAATAGCAAATGGTCAATGATGGCATCGATTTTTGCGGTGCAGTGAGAAGAAAGCGCGAGAAAGAAGAGGCAGAGAGAAAAGATTTTACTGGTGATGTCGATGTTCCCTGCTCAGCCGAGCTCAACGAAGATGGCGATCGTAGCTCATAGCCGGTGTGCAGTAACAGCACCTCTTCGACTTCGACAGGGTCAGCCGGCTGGCCTGGCTAACTTTTACGACTCGCGCTTCTATCGATGCACGGATTGATAGTAATTAATTCGTTTTTCCTTCTCCAACCACATTGCGGGCACCGTAACGAGATATCGAAACGCCACGTCGGCATCAGATACTCGCGTGACCATGTCGGCGAATGTCGGAAGCTATTCATGCGAGGGGAACGGCAGAAGAGAACTCCCTACGGTCGGCCGCGTTGGAAAAATGTTGTTCATCGCATGGTCAAGGGGTTAAGTAAAGACGTAGCGTAAGGTCTTGCGTGCCTCTCTGGGAACTCCCGATATACCGTGAGCCGCGCGGGGAACGTTTAAATGTACCGCTCGCTCTTCGCTTCTTCTTTCTTTTACAGGCAAGTGTACGATCGTTCCGCGCCGCTTTATGGGCAAATTTTCTGCGTGGTTCATACAGTGGCGTAGAGCCCTAAATCTTGAGATCCAGGAAATGCTCGGGAAAGAAATATTTGATTGGTGGTAAGAATGATGGTCGAACTCCGTTTCGTAGAATAAAAGAATTCAAAATATACAAAATGGAAACATGGGAAGTATTAATGATTATTATCAGTAACATGATGTTAGATATTAAAAGAGCAAAAGTATAATCCAATGTTATTTAATTCGATCTCTTAAATAACATTTTGTTATTTATAATTTTCATGTGTCAAAAAGTAAATTATTTATTTCTGTAGTTTGTTTCAAAGTAAACAGCATCCATAAATGTATGCATTTAATAGATAATAAACTAAAATAATAAAATAAAAATTTGAGTCAAATTTAATATTTTCTTACGTTAAATTTTTTACCTAATATAATCTTACGTTAATTTTCTCCGTTTTTAATTAAATTAATGACATATTGACATATTGAGTAGGAGCAACATAGTGTATGTGTGTGTGTGTGTGTGTGTGTGTGTGTGTGTGTATGTGTGTGTGAATGTGTGTGTATAGAAATGATTAAAAATACTGCAAAATATACTGTTCAATTTAATTTAAGATTTTAATGCTATTAATTATATTAGCAATGTTAATATAATATTTCAAATTAAAGATTAATGTAATAACTAATTAATAAATGTAAATAAAGTTTTAAATTTTGTTTACAACTTATCATAACTGAAAATAAAAATTCATTAACTTTTTTTTTTAAATACATCAAGTATTACTTATTGATTATTGATGACAGCTATCCTTTTTATATTTGTTTTGTAATTTTACGAGCCTGGCATTTTAATTCATATTTTGATTAAAAATATAACAATAATTTAAATGGAGCATAATTTGAATTATTTTTAATCAAAATATTACAAAATATTATGAATTTAACAGTGTGTTATTACAATTGTTTATACGGTATGTATCTTGCGATAATATATACATTATTCCAAACCTATCAAATATTTGGAAATTTTGATGCAATTTTCGATTTTTAAATTCATCATTTTTATTCGGTATATTACCAAATTACAAAGTTATTGGTTTCATAAAAAATAAATTGTTGCCAGAATCTTCGAGCGATGTTAATGCATCACGTTGTGTAATCATTCTGCCTCACTTTCCTTCCTTATTGATACGCGCGATCGTCATTATCTTTATTCATAGCCTATATGAAATACACGATTGTAATGCCACTTCTTTGACTCATTACATTTCATAGAATTTTATGGAAGCAATATTGGCTTCCCGTTTCGCGATCGCAACCGACCACTCAGCTGCCGGGATCGTTGTTCTGCGATTTTAGAAATCGGCATCGCATTCTGTAGATTTTCTGCAATTTTCCGCGACAGATTGTATAAACGTTTGTGACAGTGATCTCATGGATGGAATGCAAAGACGGCAGGCGAAAGGTCTCGCGCGCTTAATAGCGCGCAGAAGGTTGGCGTTGGCTGAGAAACTAGTCCCGGTGGAAATTTATTCCAGTGAAGCGAGAACAACAAATTACTGGCCGGTAGTAGTCGATCTCTCCTAATACGATGCGACGGGAATGCCAAGGCTTGAAATGCGCGGCATCGTATCGATACTACGGAAGATAACATATATGTATATTGACAGTCCGCTGGAAAGTAAATCGATTGTTTCGATGGTGACTTCGTATAATTAATTGGCTTAAAAAATAGAAGAAATAGCGTCAAATGAATTGTATCATCAGAGTATAAAGGTATGACACAATTAGCCTGGCAAGTTATTAGAAACACTCAAAATAAGAAAATTCTAAAAATAAAATCGAAATATCGAAATTCTAAAATGTAAAGACTGATTTTGACCTTCTTAATCCTTTATAGTAACACACGTGAATTATTCGTGTCCTACACATTTTTTAAATATTAGAAACATCTAGCTAAATAATAATCTCTACTCTCTAAGATATTTGGATTGGAATTTAATTCTAAAGAATGAAATGACGCGACAATTCAGCCAATGTTTGAAAAGAGTGACTCAATTGTCAATTTTTAAAAGTGAGATTTCATTCTTTAAAGTTACATTTCACTCTAAACATTTGAAAGAGTATCTTTTCCTTTTTTAAATATACAACTTATAATAAACATTTTCTAAAGACGTTAAAATATATATGTAAAAATCATTAAATAATTTTTTTAGGCTTATAAAAATGACGAAAATTAATTTGGGATAATTAATCGTATGTAATAAAGAATCAGAAAATTATCGTACTAATTATAGAGTTAAATAATACAATGCATTTCTAATCATTTATTATTCTAATCATTTTTTTACGCAGAATTAAGTAAAAATAGATATTTCTTATCACTACCGTCTTTCGTTTCTAGAATACCAGTTTCTAAAGTACTGATCAGATTGATGAATGCATTGATTGCAGATCGCAAAGTAGTGTCCTTTATTCGTTAATCGCAAGAAGCACAACGCCAGTGGAAAAGGATATGTAAGAAAAAGAGGGACGAGGGGAAGAAAAAGAAATATAATAAAAGAAGTCATAGCAGGAGCCTGCTTTAGCCAGGACAGATCCCGCCAGGATGATAACACGAGGACACATCGCCACCTCGGCGCGACGATCGTAAAACTTGATCAGGTAAAGGCGCGGTCCGTTTGAGACCTGCTGCTAGGAGGACGGACAGGAGCTGGTTATAGGCTAGGTATTATAGTTCTGGACTGCTGTCGGTCTATCTCGCGAGGGATGCACGTCCCGTATGCGTATCCTTCGGGGTGGTCCTGGCGACGACATCGGTTCATTAATCGGCCAGATACTCGAGAAAAATGTGCTTTTACGACTACTCTCCCTTCCTCGCTCTATCTCGCCTTCTCTCTCTCTCTCTCTCTCTCTCTCTCTCTCTCTCTCTCCCCTCTCTCTCTCTCTCTCGCTCTATTTTTCTCTTTCTCGATTTCTTTCTCTAGGTAGTTTCCCGAGGTAGGCTAACTGATAGCTTATTATCGTTACCGAGGAGATCTCAAGAAAGTGATCTAGATAGAATTCGATTAACGCAACATTTGACGATGTTGTTTCGGTTTCGCTCCGGAAGTCTACGAATGCGACTATGAATTACACAAGTTCGAAGTACCCTGTATCTAAATGCCCCAGATTCTGGACGTTTTGAATTCTAATCGCTCGTAATCTATAGATTCCTTGAATTCTGGATATCTTGAATCCTTGTCTCCTCGAGTTCCTCGCGCAGACATCAAATTCCTTCACGATTCTGAAATCTTCAAGAGAGAGACTAAACCCGTAATTTTTTATAATAAATTTCGCACAAATTTCGCAAAAATGTCAGATAAGAACGTTACCTAAGCTTCTTCAAATAATATGCTATATTGAGTTCTCGCTAACTCTATTTTCATTAACCGACTGCGACCGAGTGCAATCTATGTGACATAACTTGCGGTGATGGTGCAAGACTGCAAGACGTATGACGGTACAGTCATCACATATGTGTGCGTTAGCTGTGCGTAGAAGAAACATCGGTCAGATAACAAGAGTGCTAATGAAGGATAGCCAGGTTCTTATGAGCTTCTTCTGAGACCAGCACCTGTCCCTCCTTTGGCACACGTGTTTTTCCGATGAATCGTACTTCCCATCGTTTAATTTTTTATAAACTTTCGTATTGTACAAAATGAGACTAGTCAGCGAATTCTATCTGATTACCTCTAAAAATTTTTGTTTTGTTGCAAAGAATAAAATTTATTTAAAAAAAGGAATCAAGAATAGTGATGATTGAATTTTTTTCATCCTAATTAATGATAAATCTAAAGCTGTACTGAATATCAAATAATAAATATCGTTACATATCACGATATTTAAGAATCCGGAAATTGTACTCCGGTTTTTAATATCCGCGGTTTGAAAGAATTGCAATTTCTGCGATGTCTCGCGTATTATTCGTCACAAGTGGGGTTTATACCATGAGCTCGAACGGGCGTTCTCTTATTCGGCTAAGTGAGCGGAGGACGATAAAGCACGGCGGTTTCGGTGCGTCTCGTGAGAAAACGACGCGCATTTTTAACCCGCGTCACGTCGGTACGCGCTTTCGTACGCTCACGCATACACGCGTACAGAACGTAGCGGCCGACACACTGCGAAAAACACTAGCGTGGCTATTAATTCAGAGACCGGGGGACAGAGAGCGAAGGCTGCGGCAAAGGAGCAAAATGAGCGACGCTTCTCTCGGTTCCTTGGGACCCTAAATAAAAGAAAGGAGAAAGATTTAAATAAAAGTAAAATCGTGTCGCCGCGGTCGCGTGAACTACCCGGGCTCGACGAGGATATGAGCTGGGGAATCCGCGGGAACCCTTCACTTCCCTCGGGGGAACCCCCTCGCGGAGAACCTGTCCTGTCCGACTGTCGGGATCGGCTTTCCTTCCTTTGCTCCTCTTTGCTCGTATCGCGCGCGCTTCACGCTTTTGCCAAGTGTTATCTCGCGATCGCTACCATGGAACGGAAGAGAAAAGGAGAAAAGAAAAGAGAACGTCGGGCCGTTCACATTTCTACAATGTCTCCGGAAGATTGATAGATAAATGGACCACTGATATATACTTTACTGTTATACATCTTGAAAAGAGAAAGAGACAGATCGCCGGATTTGTTTAATTACATAAATTCTGGTTAAATTTAAAATTAAATTTCAAATGAACTTGTAGTTAAAATGTGTATGCATTTTTACATGAATATATAAAATGCAAGAATGAAAAGAATTCTGTCATTAGGGTTTTTAATTAAAAAAAATTCTGAACTTTTAATGTTCAAAACTGTATTAATTCAAAAATGTCCCAGAATAAAATTTATATATATTTATTCTATAATATAAAAATTTTTGATTTTGCAAAATCCTGGGAAACTTTTACTTTCTAGAAGATATACTTCTTTTTTTTCTTTCCTCTTCTCGTATTTCAGTCGATAAATTTTAAAGACTCTCATTTACATATTGAGATTAAATGAGATACCAGAACGTAACTACCCAATTATCTTTAAATTTTAATCATTTCTTATAGTTTTTAAAATAATCAGTATATGAATGATGCAATAAAGTCGAAAAAATTGTAAATCTGTAAGTCGCGAGTAACGGTTTTTAATTTCCAAACTTTTTCTTTAACGATTATAATTCATACTTTGTGAATATTTTATCCTACAGTAATTATTCCCCAGAGCTATGTTCTTCTTTTCAATAGTTTCGAAAAATATATTGGTTCTAAAATAATATCTAAAAGATATTATCGCGAAATATTTTCAGAATTTTCTCACAGTATTCTCGTTCTCAGAATATCTTCGTTTTCCAAGAATATACTTTCAAGAATATTCCCGGTGTGCATCACTAGTTACAAGCAGTTACAAGCATTAATATTACCTAAGAGAGATTGGTGCTGGAAAAAAGGAACATTACTTTCCCACCGGCCCGGGAAAGATAGCAAAACAGCGCTCGACACCCCACAGTGCACGGATGGGTGCACGGATGGGTACTCGTCGAGGGCAGGAGCACGCCTGACCTCCCAGCAGACAAATTAAAATGATGCACAGGCGATTCCACGCGTTACTCGCGAAAACTCCTTCCTTCTTGCCGTCTCGAAACTATTTCAGGATACGCAAAACTGAGCGAAATATTGTTTCGTCAGCGATGCTTCTTGAATTCTAGGAAGGGCCACTAGACGATATAAAAAATTGAGAAATTAAAAATAAAATGATTCGAGAGGGTTATTTGTTATTTGACAATTTCAATCCGAGACTCAAGCATTAGCAAGCTTAAAGACGAAGTTAATTCAAGGACTAAAGACCAAAGAGATTCAAGAATTCAATAGCTAATCTTCGCACTAAATTTCGAAAGACTTTAATTTAAGAAGAAAAATTTTTAGTAAGGTTTGTATACAATTTATCTAATAATATAAGCTAAATAAAGAATAAATATATTCTGCTCAATAAAGTCATCTTTTTGACTTAATTTATATGGCAATAAAGAGTGTCCAAGCGCCATAAAAGCGAAGACAGTCTATGTAAAATACAAATGAAACTTGTTATAAATGACTATAGTTTTTTTTTTTTTACTAAACGCGCCTAATTTGGTGACTACGTGGGTCTGTTTTTAATTGCTTTGGGTAATTTAAGGGAACAGACGACCACAGAATGGGGGTTATAAAAATGCGTGGATGGACCACCCTTGAAATGTTGAGTGTTCTAAAGCATTTTATTAGCGCCTTCGCACAATTTGTATTTCATCTTAATGATAAATTTTGTATTGCAAGATTAGGATAATTAGTCAATCAACGAGCGTAGCCGAATATACAATCAACTCATTATTTATTTATCTTGTGATATCTTCGTACACTGAAATTTTATCACTTTAAGGAATAATTTATATTTACATATTATCTCTTACATTTAATACTAACCAATTTATTACTAAAAGATATAAGTATTAATTCCTTATCTAGAGTATTAAAAGCACTGAATAACAGTACTTTTAATATTTAAAATAAGGAATTAATTCAGCAAGAAAACCAATTAAATTGGCCAGTATTAAATTTTTGTAAGGGACAGCTACGTTATAGACTAGTCGTGAATTAATTTTATAAATTTTTAGAATTATTTTTTTTTATTCTTATTTTACTATTGATTACAAATCCTTTATTAAAGAGTTCTATCGAGTTAAATTTTTTGCTTTGCAATCATAAGAATTAACAAACTTTCAAATAAGATGATTGACACTAGCATTATTTCAAAATCAAAATAGAAGTTCGACTTACCCTGTCATACTGATGTGTCGCCGTGGCCGCCGGAAAGGGTTGGAAAGGCGCCGGCCTGGCTGGACTGTGGTGGGCCGCATGCGGATTGGCGTGAGGGTGACTATGCGGGGCCGCATGAGGATGGGTCGGATGCGGCGGCGGTGGCCGATGGGTCTGGTACAGGTAAGGATAATATTGATACATCACATCGGAGCAGCTCATCACCCCGCCCGGGCCCGGCACCCCAGAGCTGGCCTGCAGACCTGCGTACCCGAACGTCGCACTACCCTTTCGAACAACACCACTCCTAAAATTGTCCTCCAACTCCGTCGATGGCTCACGATGGCCACGATCGGATCAAACGTTCGAGATCATCCAAGGTCATTAAAGTGATTAAATCATCACTGATGATAATGGTCCGTGCTGTAGCATACACCGACAGCGAGATATAATTCAATGTAATAATGTCAACAATAATATCGAACTGCTTTCTTTGAATACCCTAGTTTCGCTTCTTCGGTAGCTTAATATGATCAATATAAATATTTTAATTATTATATTTAAATTATTATATGTATATTAAATTAACGGTATATAGCATTAATATAGCACTGTTTATAAAGAAAATTAAATAACTCCTATTATTGTTAACAGTTTTATTATTTTTTATTTTTGCACCATTTAAAATTCAAAATTTATCAAAAAATATGATATTAACTCACGAAGACGCGTGTTTCAATATTTATAATCATTTCAAATTCCTCATTTATTCAAGTGCAATTTTAATGTTATCTGAATATATAATCATTAAACAAGGAAGAAAATATTTGTTTACGTTATCTGAATATATAATCATTAAACAAGGAAGGAAATATTTGTAAAAAGTGAAAGCGATAATTATGAAAGAGATAAGATATTTGTAAGTCAATCACAATAAGATATACTTATCAATTTTGTTTAAATATAGTAATGACCATTTCTACTAAAATGCGATGACATGTATCATAGCTAATACATAAACAGTTTAGTAAAAAATAAATAATTTTAGTTGTTCTTTCTCAGAAATCACTGAACCATGGCAAATCACAAATTACACGTTAATAATTCTTCGAAATAGTTAAGCCGATGGAAAAAGTTATATAAATCGATCGCTCTTCTTTTTTCTTCTATAAGCACGTCAGCTGAATGCAAAAAGATTTAAGTAGTAGATATTAGCTGAGAATATGTCAAATTATAGGACATCTTTAATTAAAATTTTGACAAAACTGAGCAAGACATATAAAGATATCTGAAAAATTCTTGTATGACACTTCCTCTTCTATTACTTCTATTACCTCACTTTTCAAAATTTTCTTTTGTCAGATTTCTTCCAGTAATTAGCTTTCGCAACATTTTCTTTTTTCTCTCAAATAGTTCTCTTCAAAACTTTTCTATGTGAATCAATTGTCACTGATTTCAATTCTGTGTCGACTATTTGCGATGACGTACATAATTTGACTTCATAGCTCCTAGTTCAACAAATTTCAATTGTTCACAAATTACAGTTTGTTGAAAACGAAACTATTATCTTGATCAAACTATTTAACTGCTTCCTTCTATTAAAACTTCATCGACACTTCACTTAACTAGTAGCTACTGTCACTGTCCTCGTCATCTCATATGTCATACAAGGATAATTGCGATTTAAAACGACACTCACTACTTTGCTTCACAATTGTTTCCAATTATCTATTTTTCCAAAAATCTCGATAACACCGTCTTTAATAATAAGATCACGCTCGTTCGATTGCGACACGTTCTTCGGACACGATCTAACGCAAAAGTCAGATGGTTCTCTTGAAGAACAAGAGAATGATCAGTGGAGAACGAAAAGCAAACCCTCACCCTCGCAACGTGAACGGAGCGTATCGCCGATGGTGGTGTGTCTCTGATGGGTGAACACAAACTGAAACCCCCCGTACGCGACACCGTGTGTCACCCTCTCTCCATAGAGCCTGTTGCTGTCTTTTTCTAGAGCCGTCCCGTCGTTTTCGAGCGGAGCGGCTGACGTTGGTATTCTCTTTCCCCTTTACCATCACCCTAACACGTTGGGGACCGCGACGGCAGGATCCGCCTCCTGGCAGTGCCGACATCGGCCAATCACCGTGCTCGATCGTCAGGGCCAATCGCACTTGGCCTGCCACTACCACGAGCTCTCCCCGTATTGATCCCACAATGAACCCAACTGCAGCTGTGGTATTAAGAAGTTCGTACTCGGGTTAAATCACCCCCGCCTAAACCTCCTTCGCTCCCTGTTCCTTCGCTTCCCTTTCCTCTCTCCGGCTTCTTCGTGGTCTTCATCCTCCGCTACGGCCACCTTCCTTCTATCCCGGACAACCATCCCCCGCAGCGTGCATAATGAGTCTTAATTAACAGTTTCGCGGTGTTTTGGGAAGCTTAATTTGCCGTAGTGAAGAGAGAGAGAGAGAGAGAGAGAGAGAGAGAGAGAGAGAGAGAGAAAAGGAAAAGGAAGAGGAAGAAGAAAAGGTGTTTTCAAGACAGAATTCCTATAGAAATATTGCTGTCGTAGAAATCGCATTTTTACGCGGCATTAACTAATCGCTTTGTAGTCTAATTTTAACCATATTTGAAATAATTCTCAGACGAATGACACTTCAAACTTTAAACTTGCAAGATAATTAAAAAAAAGCAAGAGATATATTTCGATCTCCATGGGATCTCCAATATCCCCTATTATAGCTAAAATAATTTTACAAGATCTAGAATCATTAATTATTGATAGATTACCTACACAACTTTCTTTTTACTTTAGATATGTAGTTGATATTATATTAGCAGCTTCTTCTAACATTTTGAATGATATTCTTGACACTTTTAATTCGTTATATATAAAACTAAAGTTTACTACAGAATGTGAGAATAATGGGAGATTGAATTTTTTTAACACTACTATACTGTTACTGTCGACGAAAATAAAATCATTTTTGATAGGTATCAAAAACCAAATCTTTTCAAGTAGATTTTTGAATTTCCATTTCCATTATCCTTTGTGTCATAAGAGAGGAGTTATTTATGATGCAGTTGATAGAATTGTATTATTATCTCACCCTAAGTCAACAAAGGAATTTTATTGATGCTATTCATATTTTTTTAGATAATGGCTATCCTCTTAACTTCATTTTTTTATCATACAAAAAAGAATTAATTATCATATTCACAATAAAAATAAAACAGATAATAATTTTCATTCATACAAGACAAATTCAAAGATAAATATTTTATTGTACCGTATGTTAAGTCTGGCTCTGAAAAATGTATGCCTACAGCTCTCAAACTTGATTGTGCAAATTATCCTATTCCATTCCTAACACCTCAAAAAATTACATAAAAAAGGGTAAATATCACCTCGACTTATACTCCCATTAAGAAGTTGTGTATAAAATCTCTTGTGAGAATTGTGAGTTAAGTTATGTTGGTTAGACCAAAAAAAATTAAAGATTAAATGAACATATGTGTGTCAGACATAAATAAAAAAACAGGATTTCCTTTTATTTCTGACCACCGGATTAATTTTAATCATGATTTTGATTGGAATAAATGTCAAAATTTTAAATAATGAACCATCGTATAACAAACGATTAATTTCAGAAATGATTCATATTAAAAGACAGAAATACGGTTTAAATAGGCAAAAAATGACATGGAATCTTATTTTCATATTTTATACAATCTCTTTTCATTTCTTAATTTCTTTCTCCTTTTTTCCCACTCTTAATTTTATCCTTTCCCTTACCGATAATATTTCTCTCTTTTAGTTTAACTCTCAGATGACTCTCATTTTAATAATATTTTAGACAGTAACGATCATCTCTATCGCAATTGCTTACACGCCAATCTCTATTTTACATATTGATCTTACTTTATACATTTTGTTATATACCATGACACAACTCATTTTCGCTTATAAAGGTAAATTTTATATTTATTATGTATACTTTCTCTTTTTTACACTTTATATTTTAAGTTTCATAAGCCTAATTTATTTCTTCATTTTACTTAATACGTTTCTGTATATTAACAGAATTTTCTATTATTTTATTCGATTGACTACATATAAAATTATTGACTGCTACGAACTTTTTATTGGCGTTACCATACCATATCATCAAATTTTATACTGCAATTGGCATTACTATACCATGTCATCAAATTTTGTACTGCAATTCTTCAGAAATTATGACTGACAATGAAATGTTACGTGCGAGGCTTTCACATCGAATCATTCTTATGGATTATATCTTATTTGAAGTCTAATTATGTATTTTTTTATATATTTATTCTTAATCTTTTTCCGTTACCGTTATATTTTAATTTTAATTAGTAAATGTTTTTAACACTGATAATGTGATAAGGAAGATTGAAACGTTTGTTTATATTTTCTATTGTTTTTGTATCATTTGTTAGTTTATTACATTAAATTTGAATTGATTTGGCTCGTAGTCCTTCGTATTACATTTATTTTATTTAATATACTTGGAGCTATAAGGCATTATTTCAGATATATTTTGTTCTTAAAACATTGTTGAAAATAATATTAAAACACACACAGAGAGAGAGAGAGAGAGAGAGGGATGAGCACGAAAATAATATGTAAAATCAATTCGAGTGGATATTTACATATATATTATATTTACATATATATTACATTATTAAGATGTTGCGTATTGTTTTATTACTTTTTATTGCTATTTAATAATCGTGTTACATATATATATATATATATATATATATATATATATATATATATATATATTAGAAGAAATAATATAATTAAATATATTAAGAGTATATATATTCAGTTATTTCGTTCTAACCGCATTTGCAATCATTTTTCGTAAATGTTTTATATTCATATGTAAATTTTCTAAGAAGATGCCAAATTTATAAAAATATTTTTGATATAATATCTAATAAAATAAAATTAAATGTTACGAAAATGCTAAACAGTGATTAAATTTTATCTTTTTTTCTAATTTTTTAGCTATTTTATTTTTAGTCTCTTGGAATGATTGGTTAGAAGTGTGCAAATAATTCGAATTTGAATCGAATCAAATCGAATCGAATCTAATTATAATAGATTCGATTCCGAATCTGTGAGATAAGTTCCAAATTTTTAATCATTGGTAATTCAATTTCGAATCAATCGCTTATTTCATTTGTTTCATTTATGCATGATTTTCGTAAATTAAAAATTATTTATTTTCTCATGTCTTTAAAAATCTGGAATATGTTATTAATAATACTGTACTTTATTATTTTTAATTTAGCTTTTAATATAAATTCGGAAAAATTTGATTCAAATTCGATTCATTTTCGAATCTAAAAGATTCGATTTGATGTAAAAATTTCAATTTTAATTTGTTTTCGAATATATTATCAAAGATTCGATTCGATTCGACCTCACAAAATTAACGTTTTCTACAAAGATGAATAAGGACCTTTTTATGGGCTTTTTTATATTTTACTGAAGATCCGGGAAATTATGAAAGTCATTCCTGCTGCTTTTCATTTTTGCTGAATTATGTTGCAGAAGGGTTTAACTGCTTCTCTTCTCTAGAAAATTTGATGAAAGAGAAAGAGCTTGATTTGAGCTGGCATTCTGAAGAATTGTCCTGTTTAATATATTGATTGGGAATTAGGTTATGTTTCAGATGCGGGAACCACGTTATATTTGCTGGAATCGACGAACATAAATTATTTACAGAAGTATAAATTGAAACTTTCCGTTGGCATCGAAAAGCGGAATATCCTTTGAGTTAAAATTCTATGGATTGGCTCCAAAACGAAGTTGGTATGATCCTTCCTAAACAGTATTTATAATAAAATATTTATAAACTATACATATATAATTAATTGTAATATATATTTCCAATACTTCTAAATTTGATATCAAATTTTTTTAAAAATGTTATCAAATAATTATTTTTCCTATAAATTTTAAATAATAACAGAATTCATCTAAAACGATTCACAATGCGTATAAATCAGGAAGAATGAGTAATTATGAACAGTGTTTCCACCAGTGATATTTCTCTTCTTCTTTTCTAAAATTTGCTTTCTTTCCCTGATTTTATCTTGAAATTTCCCCGCATTTTTTTTCCTATAAAAAAATTTTGTTATCTTAGATTTTATCATCAAAAGAATATGTCACATTTAAATTCTATTATTTTAATAAAGGAATTTCGGAAATTTTATATTTAAGGCACTTACATTTTATTTTTTTATAATTAATTTTAATGTTGTTATCAGGTTAAACAAGTGTTATTTTAATTTAGAATAAAGAAACAGATTATTCATAGTGTTCAATAAAATTGATTAAAAATATATTTTTAACAATAATAAGACAAATGGAAAGAAATATTTCTTAAAAGTTACAGAACAATCAATGTTTTGCTGTTAATTAGATTTTGTGATCGATTTTCACTATCTATTACTGACAGTTGTAATATATCAGAACACGACCATTTATAACGGATGAGTACATAACTTTAGAAATAAAAAAAACACAAAAGTAACACAAAATGTCCATGTAAATATTTATTTTATCTGATCTTGTTTATACTAATTATAAATTTTTACATGTTTCGTTAATTTTCATTACAAATTGAGCTAGCATGTCTGTATACATATCTTCACACGTCTTCGCGTTTTAATAACGTTTTTAAAGACAGAAATGCTGAAAATACTAGTTCAGTTTATAATTAGAATTAATGAAACAGAAAATGTATAATTCTGAAACAAAGTCAGATAGAACAAATGTTTATATGAACTTTTTACGTTATTTTTATGTCCTAAATAAATTTCTATAGCTATTCCACATGTAAAATAAAATACCTTATATAATACTAGCTTATATTGCTTGTGTGTAGAACGTCTTTATTCTTATGTACAAAAAAATTAATAAATTCATTAGATGTTTACATAAACAATGAAATTAAAAATAATGTAATAAATTCGTTAGTTTTTGTAATTTTTATTAAGATGTGTGATATACACATCAAACCTCTATTTCGTATTCACAATTCATATATAGTAAGACATCTTATACTTAAGGAGCTAATAATCTAGCATTATTATATAAACCGTATTCCAATCAACACTGTCAGCATTAAAAATCTAGTATATGTAAACGAACTACAGATTTTTAATATTAATATATATCGGAACATGGGATGCGGATGTTTATGTTCTTATCTCTGTATTGATAATTGTTAGCACAACACTAGCACAACACTAAATTAATTGATTAAAAAATTTGCGCTTTTTATTTAAAAAATAATAATTTTTTTATTATTTTCCGCTTTTTGGGGATTTTTCCTCGTTTTTTTCTTTTTTTCTTTTTCTTCCTTCAAGTGTTCAAAAATTTCCCGCAAAAGAAAATTTTCTCTCAAAGTGGAAACATTGATCGTGGACACGCACATAATATAGCCATTTATAAATAAAATGAAAATGAGAAAAGAAAGAAAAAATATTACATTACTGAATTTAAAAAGTATTTACAATTTCGTTGCTAAACTGTTCTCTGTTCTGGGCAACTGTATATGCAATGACGCAAGATAAGGCCAAAATGAGAGCAAATAGCTTCATCTTCAATATTAATAAAAAAAAATAGAGAACAGATTATAAGAGCACCGATAAGTGAAATATGACTGTCAAACGGAAGACGGTTAACTGCTTAAATAAGGCTTCGGATCTTTAG
Source organism: Acromyrmex echinatior (assembly GCF_024713525.1). Lineage (NCBI taxonomy): Eukaryota > Metazoa > Arthropoda > Insecta > Hymenoptera > Formicidae > Acromyrmex > Acromyrmex echinatior. The sequence goes on from NC_141853.1 coordinate 1,782,297, forward strand.
CATACGTCATTCTCACAGACATCAACGCCTTATTATTTTTACACGTGTTTTTTGTCATAAAAGCAAACAGCTGCTGCATTCAGTGCAGCACGACAATTGAGGGATTCCCGTGACATTTTTGTGACCTCCCCGTTTTAATTACGTAGTCTGTATCACACTTTTATTACTTTTCTTATCTCTCTGTTATGATAATATACATGCATAAGCGTGTATTCATATGGCTTTACATTTATGATATTTTTGTTTTTGAATTTTTGCATATGTTTGAAGGTTTGTACATTTTTGAAAGTTTTGCATAAGTTTGAAAGTTTGCACATTTTTCAAGATTGTTAGCAATTAGAGAAAACCGGAAGAACCGGGAAAAATCAGGAAATCAATTTATATAAGATAAAATTAAATTATTATAATACTTCTAAATTTAAACTTTATTTTTTTAAAAATTATTAAATAGAATTTTTTAAAACAAACAGAAAGACAAAGAGCTACGAGCCTAAAACAATTATCACAAAATAACAAAATTATATTGAACAGTTAAAAAAATAAAATAAAACATATCATGAATATAAAATATGAAATTTAATTTTACCATTAACAAATAAACAACACAAACGTTTCGATTCCTGTTGGATCATTTTCAATGTGACGCAAAAATAATTATGAAAATATTACATGGATAAGATATATAAAAATTAAAATTCGCTCTCGATCGCAATATCAAATATAAATCTCGTTTCAAAATAAAATGAAAGTTATACGAAAGTTGAAATCGACAACAATGTATTCCTTCGGATTGTGTGTGTAGAATAAGGACGAACATGTTTCTGTTAGAAAGTACAAAATGTAAATATTATAAATTACCACAGGAATAAAAAATAAAAATAAAAAAGCAAAAAAAACAATCTAATATTTTAAGACATGTACATTAGAGTCATTAATGCCGATAGAGAAAGTATAAAGTATCGTCATACAATATATATATATATATATATATATATTAAATTTAGTGATGGATAAATTGAAAATAAATACCTTTTTTTGTGTGTCAAAATGATATGTTATCTATTAGGCAATGCAATGAGAATTGAATGTGATCTCTCTAAGATGCTAAGAGATAAAGTAAAGTACATATAAAAGTAAGAAGGTTGAAAAGGTAAAATAAAGTAGAAGGAAGAGAAAGTGGAGAGAAAAGAAATGTATAGGAAAAGAATGCAGTTAAGAAGGAGAAAGAGATTGAATGATCTGTGAGTAAGTTTCAGATAAAGATTTGGTATCTTTTTGTTTATTGAGACTTTATTTCTGTCTTCTAATGTGAATCATTTCAGACACCAATCTCTTGTTATACGAAGATTTGCAGTCTAAAATTTTCATCTCGTTCCATTTAAAATTATGGTCAAAATTAATACGATGATCAATTATGACAGGAGAACCAATATTCCTCCTAATATCAGAGATATGTAATCTCGTACTCAATTTTCTTTTTGTCTGACATAACTCGCCTCACAGTCGTCACAGGAGATCTTATAAACTAATTCTAATTGGATAGGAAATCAAGCTTATCTCTTATCAAGCTTTTCCTCTTTTTATAAAACTTTTTAATGTGTTAGGAATAGAAAAGGCTAGTTTACAAACATACTACAGATAGGAAGGAAACTTTCGGAAATAGATTTAACATAAGAAATCGTAAAATATTTGTCTTTCTCATGTGAATTACGTGTAATATATTTATTATGCATATGAAACTTTAATCTTCGTTCAATTGTAGAGAAAATAAAAGAAAGAGGATAACAGTTATTTAAAAAAGTATGAATAGCATCTATCAAATTTTTTTGTATTTTAGTATTTTAGTTTTTATTTTAGTATTTTAGTATTCTGTTTTTAGTATTTTATTTTTAAAATTGTTATTTTATTATAAAGGCAATAAACTTATATATATGAAATATAATGTACTCAGTATAAAAACATCTCCTTCAAACAATAAAAAATAGAGTAAATCAATGTCTTAAAATTATATGAAAACCTTGTATATAGATATGTACTTTATCAAGTACTTTTGCTCAATCAAATAGATATATATACGTTCACTAACAATTATTTATCTAAATTGCTTAAATCTATTATTACGTTCATCGTTTAAGTAAAACATAAAAGAAGTAATTTTTACATGACAATCATACATTTTATTTAAAACATTATTCTGCTTGAATATAGGTAATAAAAATTAAGCAAAAAGACTATTAGTTATATTATATTAGAAACAGACATGTGATTAATACGTATGATTGTTGCAATTGACAGATTAAAGCACTGAGGAAAATACGTCCGAATAGTGTTACTATTTATTGCGCGAGGATTCCCCGACGCGAGAGAATGTCGCATGAACTCAACTCGAGGCACGTTCGATTTGCTGCTGGGAATTACCCGGAGCGATAAGTGACGCAACGGGACTGTAAGGAAAATTGAGTACATCCCCGGGAATCTAAAATTCGTATATAAGCAATCGGGGCAAGACGAACAAGCATCAGAAGTTGTTTCAAACTTTCAAGTAGAAACAGTTTCCTACTTTGAAAAAAGAATAGTTAATATCATCATGAAGCTGCTAGTTTTTGTGTTGGCCGTATTATGCGCTGTCACTTACACAAGCGCTGACTTGTCAGGAAAAACATCATCATCGCAATCAACCGAAGTTCTTTCATCACATGTAAGTAATCATTATATTATAAAAAAAAAATAATTTATTACTTAAATAAACTAAAGTTGAAAATTATATAAATACTTTACTTTAAACGTAGATAAATTTATAATTGAAATGATTTTTATAAATTTTTTCTTAATTTATATTTGAGTATTAAATTATCTAAATATTTAAAGACAATATTATATTTAAAATATGATTTAAATAACTATAATTTCTAAGCATTAATATTGCATCATCTAATGTCTAACGTGACAAATTGATGATACGTGACTATGCATTTATTAACGCATTGCATATTGCACACTATAATTATCTTGCATTTAGCGTAACTCACAAAAACACTTGTTACATCTGGAGTTTGTTATAAAAATTCCTGTTCACTTATCGCTATTCAGATTATGATGTTAGAATTGAGAAAATACATAATAAAAATTCTCATAGTAATGAAGAGCCTTAAAATAAGATTTTTTGCTTTAAAAAATACCTTTTTGAAATATTTCTTAATAATTTCTATTATTTTTGTATATGTATACTTCAATATATGGCTTACCGAATAACTAACACTGGATTTTACATACATAAATATAGGGGAGAAGGGAATTACGGACGTGGACGACACTATTGCAATATATTAGTGATAATTTCATTTATCGTATCCAATGATAATACGATACATTCTTATTATAACACATGACTGTATAAAAAGTACACGCTATTCAAAATAAAGGCCCGTATTCAGATCGCCTTTACAACAATGTTATAGTTTACGCATACAGAATTTTAGAGATAAAAGCGCTTTCATCGATAAAAATGCGTTGTGAATACAGACTAAATATTATTATACATATATTTTCGATGATTTTGATGGATAGGAGAACGGAATAATTGCGAATATCTAAGGGAAAAAAAAATTATTTAAATTGATAATATATGACTGTTAATTATATATTGCAGTTTAAAGATAAAGAACTAGAGTATCTTTTGAATAGTGTTACATAATTAACAATTTTATTTAATTTTCCCTTAGGTGTCCTCAATTCCTACCCTTCTTTCTATGTACACACGCGCACACACACACATACACACACACACGCGCGCGCAGTGAGTGTATAGACATATATAAAAGAATCACCTTTTCAAGGAATGATTTTTTTTCTTACAGGAACTGCGTTTTCCTCGCCAAACTAATCTACCCAACCTGCAAATCGAGGAGCCAAAAAAAGGTTCGATAACGTTTCAAGGAACGCAGCCTCTGAGTGGCTCACAACGTCAACCAACTTGGAATCTCAACGCAAATGCCAATGTTTTTAACAAAGATCGCACAACTGCAGATGTTTACGGTGGATTGAATAAAGTACCTGGACAACGTGTACAGCCACACTTTGGCATCCAAGCTGAAAAGGATTTCGGCAAAAATGGCTTCATCAGAGGTCATACTGAATTTCAACAAGGTCCACATAGTCGTAGATTCTCTCCTTCAGTTGGTATAACTGGTGGCTTTCGATTTAAGAGAGAGGCTGAACCTCAAGGTTCACTAAGCTTCCAAGGAACGCAACCTCTGAGCGGTCCAATGCGTCAGCCTACCTGGGATCTCAACGTTAATCGTAACATCGTGAACAATGGCCGCACAACCGCGGACGTTTATGGAGGATTAAATAAAGTACCTGGACAACGAGTGCAACCACACATCGGCATTCAAGCTGAGAGGAATTTTGGCAATGGTTTCATCAGAGGTAATGGTCAACTTCAACCGGGTCCAAGAGGTCACGGTGTCTCTCCTTCAGTTGGTGTAACTGGTGGATTTCGATTCAGAAGAGAAGCTGAACCCCAAGGTTCAATAACTTTCCAAGGAACGCAACCTCTGAGCGGTCCAATGCGTCAACCTACCTGGGATCTCAACGTTAATCGTAACATTATGAACAATGGCCGCACAACCGCAGATATTTATGGAGGATTAAATAAAGTACCTGGACAACGAGTGCAACCACATATCGGCATTCAAGCTGAGAGGAATTTTGGCAATGGTTTCATCAGAGGTAATGGTCAACTTCAACCGGGTCCAAGAGGTCACGGTGTCTCTCCTTCAGTTGGTATAACTGGTGGATTTCGATTCAGAAGAGAGGCTGAACCCCAAGGTTCAATAACTTTCCAAGGAACGCAACCTCTGAGCGGTCCAATGCGTCAACCTACCTGGGATCTCAACGTTAATCGTAACATCGTGAACAATGGCCGCACAACCGCAGATGTCTACGGAGGATTGAATAAAGTACCGGGACAACGAGTGCAACCACATATCGGCATTCAAGCTGAGAGGAATTTTGGCAATGGTTTCATCAGAGGTAATGGTCAACTTCAACCGGGTCCAAGAGGTCACGGTGTCTCTCCTTCAGTTGGTATAACTGGTGGATTTCGATTCAGAAGAGAAGCCGAACCCCAAGGTTCAATAACTTTCCAAGGAACGCAACCTCTGAGCGGTCCAATGCGTCAACCTACCTGGGATCTCAATGTTAATCGTAACATCATGAACAATGGCCGCACAACCGCAGATGTCTATGGAGGATTGAATAAAATACCGGGACAACGAGTGCAACCACACATCGGCATTCAAGCTGAGAGAAATTTTGGCAATAATGGTTTCATCAGAGGTCATGGTCAACTTCAGCCGAGTCCAAGAGGTCACGGTGTCTCTCCTTCAGTTGGTATTACTGGTGGTTTTCGATTTAAAAGAGAAGCCGAAGATACTGATGAGATAGAACTCACCGAAAAGTATTAAAACAAATTTTGAGTTAACATTTAAATGATTTACATACAAATATATAGAAATTTATGCAAAACTGCCATTTAATTATCTTTAAATTGTAATGTTATAATTATTTATGTACTAAATATGTATTATATTATTACTATATATTATTTAGAGATTATGATATTTTGAACCTATTTTAAGAAATGTGTAATATATGTACATATATACACTTAAATGCGTGTATGTATATACATATATATATATATGAGATGTTTTATTTAAATAAATAAAATTTTGTTTTTATATTTATATGCGTATTATGTTCATTTTTCGAATATTTCAAGAGTATTTTTTATTTAAAAAATAAACAAGATCTAATTCCACGGAACGAATTTCTTCAGTTCTGCTACTTTTCTTTAATTCCAACTATTTACAAAGTAAACTGGTAATTATTATGGCCGAAAGATCTCGGCAAACACTTGACCGTATCAAATCGCGTCCAACGTCATCAAACGATATCGAATTTCGCGTGTTACTTAGCAGGTCCGAACGATGGGCAAACCCAATAAGTCTCGACAAGCGTGACAAGAGCGTCGGGTTTTTTTCGCAAGGGATCTTTGAACACGACGATTAAACATTTTCGTCTGAACATCAGGAACGTGCAGTCATTCTGCACGTGGCCACTGCAACAATAGACAGATACAGGGGAAAGCGGGCGAGGTGCAGCCCCCGCTATCTAATAGTTGGGCATTAAATTTGTCAGTAATATTGCCAGGGGGAGTCGCTCTTGTCCTTGCCCTTTCCAGATCATGAATGGAGCGAGACAACTAAAATATGCCGCCGTTCGTGCTTTCATCCCCTCGTAATGTTGCGAGGGATACGGCTCGAATAAATGCCGAACAATGGAAAGGGAGATGTGAAGACACTGTTCGAATAAACCCTCACGTTTTGAGATGTTCTTTTTCGCCACATACACACCAGCAAAATTGATAATGATCCAACTACTTGGCGATAATAAAAATGATAACAGAAAAATATAATCCACCGGAAAAGACATAAAAAAGAGGCGTCAAGTATATTTTGCAATCCTACGCAAAATCATTTTAGAAATATACTTAAAAACATAACGAAAAAACTCATAAATTTTCGCAAAATTGTTTTATAAATTAATTTAAAAATATATGAAAAAATATCAAATATAATAGCAAAAGAAGTAAAATCAAAATGATATGAAAATAAACAAATAAAATAATAGCATAAAAAAGAAGTGAGGCTAAAATAGTATGTATATATAAGAAATATATTGCTGTATCCTAGAAGCTCCACTACTTTTGCTTCTCCCAGTGTGAGAACAGCTGAGTGACGGAAAATACGGATAAACAATTGAGTTGTCATTATATTTGGATGTTTCTGCTAAGGTTCTGTATTTATTGTATTTTCTCGCACAATAAAGTTATCGTTATGTCTTTTCTACATGAGAAATTATTCTTCAGCGCGAATGGGAGTGAACATTTTCACGAGACATGTGTGAGTTGGCTCACAAGTTCCGATATGAGTGATCATCGTTTGGATGCAACATTTTAATTCGCGACGAGCAATTTAAATGTCTCCTATACTCTACAGATGCGTAGATACAGATTCCATTTTATGTATGATACGCGTAATGCAATAACTGAACTGCCATAGTAATATTACAAATTAAATTGCTTTTGTAAATAGCAATTGTATTAATTAATGACAACTCGAGCGAAACTCAATTGTTTATTCATATTTTCCCTCATTTATTGTTAGTTGTTCCCACATTGGGAGAACCAAAAGTAGCGAAGCTCCGAGGACACAGCAATATGTTTCTTATATATTAATAAGCATATATACTACTTTGACCTCACTTCTTTTTCATGCTATTAACTTATTTGGTTATTTTCATATCATTTTGATTTCACAAATTAAATTGCTTAGCACTTGTAAGTCCAAAAAATCATTTCGGCGCGCAATTCGAGAGATTACATTATTCTGTGATAAATTCACATAAAATTATTTAAAGCACTTAAAATCCAACTTCGACCGATAGGAAAGAAGTATTCGACATCGCATGTAGAATGTGGAGTTTGTTCTCCTGTATGTGCAGCGTAAGAGTTTGTACGCCACACCGTTGCTCAAATTCGATAGCATCTTTCCATCCAGGTTAAATCGAATGTTTCTTTTAACTTCTATCAATGAAATATTATCAGTCACCAAGTATAGAATGGCTTTACGATCTACAAGAGGGCAGTCACACGTGAGACAGCCAGTTGCTCTGACAATTAATACAACGCAACGATAATGCCTCGACCAGACAAATAACGTTTTTCTCATGTGGAGAGTTACAAAATAGACATTTAGAACTACATTTGCATATTTCACTTACACGGTCTATTTTAATAATTGAATAATAATAATTAATTTAATAATTGAAGCAAGTCTGTATTTTAGTACGCTACATTTAAAAATTAACCTCATGAACCATATTGAAAAAGGAAATCTAACATGAAAGGCAGTATCAGCAAATTTAAGGCATATTGTGCGAGATGAAGAATATATTATCTTTCCATCAGCTTTGAAGCGTCTGTTGAGTCTAACTTTATTGTAAGATTTGTATAGAGATTTCTCACAATAAAAGTGTGTCAGGAAAGCAAATAGATATCTCCAAAATATAACAGGATAATGTTATTTAATAACTTTGATTTCCTCTCTTAAATTCAAACACAGTTTATTTTACTTATTTATTCATTACAAATTACAATGTATTAAAACGCGATACTTCGCGAAGAACGAGCTTATCGTACAAAACCGGAGAACGCCCGACCACTGTTCCTGAAATTATGTAAGTCCCTTACTAATCGTAATTGAAACTAAGTCTGAAACGCTGAAAAAATCGATGCTGTCGTGATACAGACAATTTAACTATTTCGATCGCGTGCTCGTTCTCACTGTTGCTTGCTCCGGCAATCGATTTTATCGCACGATATGGGACGCTGTAATTCGCCTTCTAGTGCGCGCACTTACTGATTGCACGCAGGAATGTTACAATACATGAGAACGCTTATCCCTGCCTTTACTAAATTTCTTACAATATCAACAATTTTATAGGGAGAGATAATGTATTGCTTAATATCAACTTCTTATTGCTTAATATCAATATCAACTTCTTGGAGGACATCTTTGATAATGCCTGATCTAAGCACACGGTATTGGGGAATAAAAGCCCTAAAATCATAGATATCTAATGTACAATTAATAATTAAATTATTAGCGACAGAAGGAGATTAAAATCCGATTAATATTTTACCGTGTCTTGTCTTCCTCATCTAAGTAAGAATTATCAGAGAAAGGAGAATTAACACAAATTGAAGCACACATATACAAAAATGATAATTACAAAAAAATGAAGAAAAATTAAAGAAAAGTGAAATAATAGGTGCAAACTAGCTAGCTCAGTTCCTGCTACCGCAAATAATAGAAGAGCACGTGTTTAAATATATTAAAGTGATTCAGAATTTCTGATGCAAGCAGAGAGCTAGTTCCAGAGAGAGGAGGCCGAACTTAGAAAGAAACATTGATAACTGATAGTTCTACAAGAGGGAACAACAAGGACGGAAGAGAAACCACGCAAGCAGTTACGAGAAAGCATGTATGAGCGGAAAAGAAGGAAAAGTAAGGAGGAGCTCCCGATTGGATAAAAAAGAGGAAAGCAGGTGAGATAAACTCTTCTATCATCTGCGGATAGCCAAGATGACAGAAGCTAAAAAACAGTAATGCTTGGAGACATGTTCACATCCCTGCGCAGATTTAAGATAAAACGCACGCAGGCGTTTATTAATCTTTTTAGCTTTGTTTTTTGCTGACCAGTTAAATCGGTGAGGATAGCCGCGCAGTAATTGAAGATGAGAAAAATCAGTGAAGTTACTATTTGGATGCGCAAGCGAATTGAAAGACAGTTCTTATGATATTTCAACTTCTACAAGACACTATTTACACAATTAGAAATATTTCTGACGTGTTCATTCCAAGATTCTCAAGGTACTGGTAATACAGAGGCCGAAGAGAGAGAGAGAGAGAGAGAGAGAGAGAGAGAGAGAGAGACAACGTTTCCAGATGATTTTTTAATTATAGAAAAATATAAGGATTTGGGAAAGTAGAAATTTTAGCTTAGCTATCATTTAAAAAAATGAATATATAAGAATTTAAAAAATCTGAACATTTCACATTTTAAAAGACCTATAGGAGAATCTTCTTTTGCAAAATTTGTTTCAGAATAATTTTAGTATCCCATAAGAATTCTTTCAAGAAAAACTTGCGGATTTTAAATCTCAAGAAAATAACTTCGCAAAGAAGAGTGATCATTAACTCTGGCCTCCAAATCGACCCAGTTCAAAGCATCCTCGGTATAAAGTAGCGTTTATATTGCGGATCAAGCGATTACTTTAACGAGAGATTCGTCGGAGCAAAGAAAAAAAAGCCACGGTCCAGAGATGCTGCGAACCGCGTTTTTTGATAGATGGACAGCGATGATCTCTTGCTGGTACAGGAGTCTCACGAAAGAAGATTGCCAAGAATGTCGAAATAGCAAATTAGGAAATTCCAAGGGAATCCATTTCTCTTTCTCGTTCTCATGGTTTGTTTTTACTCTTATCCTTTCTTCATATAATTTTTCCAGGATATTAATAAATAATAATAAATCCACGCACACGCACGCACACAAAATAAAAGTCAAACGAAGAGATATTTACAAACGAGAGTTCATAAGCACTCTTCTAATATGAATAAAAAAACTTCTAATATTAATATAAAATTGAATCTCCATTAATTATTTCGGACTGGTATTAATTATAATCATAATTTTAATTGGGGGAGCATAAAAATTTTTGATGTAGAACCATCTTATAATACAAGATTAATATTAAAAATGGTGCATATAAAAAGACAATCTCAAGGTTTAAATAAATAAATCCATACGGAGTCTTTATCCGACATATATCTTACTATACTACATTTTCTGTCCCCTTCCTAATGCCTTTTCCGTATACCCTCCTCTTTTCATACTTTTCCTATCTAGTGTCTTATTCTCTCCTATCAAAACAGTCATTTTCGATGTATAACTCTCAAAATAAATTTCTTTTATTTAAAAAACTGAGTTCCTTGTAGCAAGATAGCCTGAGATACTGTTTTCGGATAATTTGATATTAAAGAAATTTTGCGATGGAATACAACTAATTCATCAGATACTTTTTATTTTTACAATTATTTCATTAGAATTTTAATTTTAATATAATTGTTTATTTTTGGCAATGTTTTTTATTAATACATAATTGTTTGTACAAATTTTTATTAGATTTCACTATTAAATTTATCTAGACCGAACTTTATAGTCTTTTTAATAGTTGGACATATTTATGTTACAAAAAATTCCGAGCTATACTTTTGGCTACTTCCGTTTGACTTTACTTTAAGACATCTGTTGACGACTACAATAATGATTTAATAATACATTTCTTTGGAATTTATTGTTCTTAATATTATAATCAGAACGATGATATTAGTTAATACCATTTGAATTTTAAAATTTGTTATATTGTTTAACATTGAAAACCGATTGGGGTCGAAACGTATGTCCTAATAAATTTTCTGTTTGTTATTTAATAATATAGCATCAAGACCTTGCTCTTGGTTCGTAGCTCTATTTTTATTAATTTTATTATTTAATTATTTCTTTACATATTAATCCTTTTTTTTTATAGATACATGATTTCATATGTGACTGTTCTGGTTCTACAAGGTGGTTTAGAATTAAAAACTGATAAGGCAATAAATCAGTGATATCAGGGAGTGCAAGTGGAGACAGAGATACAATGAGAGAAGACAACTAGGAGAGACAGCTTTATTGTTACAACAACTAACAATATATCACTAGCACAACAGTAGCGCCGATTTAACCATGAAAATAGTGAGCCACTTATAATCTCAATCACATCGTGACGGGATCAATTAATCATCCAGATTCTCAAAACGCTCAAAACAAAAGCTTTGAGCTTAACATTCAAATGCAATACGACAGTGAGGACTTTTGGAAAAATAAAGAAAATAGAATCTATAAAATACAATTCTATCGATCATAATTGATACGATGCACTCTCACTGCGACATTTTTTGTTTCTCACTGCTGCTCGTCTCTTGCTTCTTTTTTTCCTTTTCTTCGTCTTCCTCCAAGTATTTATCCCATTTTTCTATTCGCGCTTCAATCTCTGCATCAGTCTCTGTAATTCTGAAGGACACATTCGATACATTGACAGCTGCGTCTCTTTCACTTCAAATAATATAAATAAATTATACGTTAACTGCGAGTAATATCTGCAATTACAATTCAGGGTTGTCACAGAAAATTAATTTTAAAATTCCGCGACTTTTTTCCAGATAAAAATGGAAAATTTTTCATGACCAATATAACAAAATTTTAACACTTGGAATCAAAGATTGCAGGAAAGTTAGCAATATTATTAAAAACAACGCAAAAAAAGAAATTTAGTAGTATAATAAAATTTTGAGTGCGAATTCAAGCCAATAAAAAATAAATTAGTAATGGAAAAAAGAATGCAATTATAACGAAAAAGGGCGGATCATATAAAAATATTAAACAAAATATAAATTTTAATTATTTCATTAAAAATGCGCGAATTTTAAACGTATTTGACTATAAATGTCAAATATAATATTTAAAAAATTATAACAATTATTTGGAATAAGAGCAGTTTAAGGGAATTGTGAACCAATTTCAAAATTCCAGACTTTTTTATATTTTCCCCTAATTTTTCTTGGTTTTTCAAGTTTATGGTAAAACCTTGACTATAATATTTATTGTTATAATTAAATGAGTAGATTTTACCAGTAATGAATAAATATTTAAGAGTATCATAAGAGACATTTAATTTCAATTTGTGTGATAGTGGACAAATGTCAAGCAAAATATTTTTTGAAAACATCAATTATAAAATCACACACATTTTTTATATTTTATATTTTACAAATACTATTTCAGATATGATATATATATATATATATATGTATATATATATAGAGGTATATGTATAGATAATATTATACATATAATATACGTTCAAGTTCGGAGCCTACATCAGCAACTATCGATAGTACAGATTCTAACATCGGTATAGTAGGAACCAGCAATGAAATAACTTACTTGTACTTGGTCTTGCCGTCCCAAATCTCCGCCGAAATCTTTCTCTGACTGAACCAACGGCCGTTTAGAAGTTGTACACAAGCTTGCGCCTCTGCCGGTTCTCGGAATGTGACTTGCGCTACTCCTTCGGGATGTCTCTGAAAGAAGAAAAAAATACAGAGTGATTCACAAAGTGTGCAAACCAAACACAGATCATTCAAATCCATTGAATTATATTTCAACAATGTATCATTTGTTATGTTAGAAATAAAATAAAATGTAGAAAAACATTTTAATAAAAAACTGAATTAAAATTTATTACTTCGATAAAAATTTACTACTTCAATTCTATTTTTCTGAATAATTGATAGATTTATAGTTCAACTAAAACATGGATGTTTTTATATTTTTTTTAGTCTTTAATATAATTTTATCGAATCACACAGATTATAACAACAGCTCGTTTGTTAGAATCAATATATTAAAAATAAAATTAAACGTAAAAAATAATTTAATAAAAAATTAAAATTTATTACTTCAATTAAAATTTATTTCAAATCCATTTTGTTAAATATAATTGGTAGATTTATAGTTCAACTAATTCATAGATGTTCCTATATGTTTTTAAAATTAAAATTTAAAAAAATTTGCTCGAAATTGAATGAGCTAAGTCCATTTTGAGTAAATTTTGATTACGGTCCAGTAAAAGTAAAAATTATGGATCCAATGAAATGAGCAGAAAAAATCAAAATTATACAATACGATAACAAATATTGATAATTTTGAATTTGAACCGTAATCAAAATTTTCACAGAATAGGCTTATAGCTTATTCAATTTCGAGCAAATTAAATAAAAAAAACTTTAAAATTGGTTAAGAATTAGAGCTGGCCGAATTTTTCCGCCTACTGTGTGGGGCCGTGAAATTTAGTAATGTTTTTAAATGGAATTTTTTTTAAATAGTATGTTGACAGCCAATAGCTATCAATATTACTGTAAACTTCATGAAAATAAAGTTTTCAGAGGAAATTGGCAGCGTTATAAAAGTACAGTCGGTCATAGAAAAATCGCAACACTTTTTTTTCGATAAGTTTCGGAATATAGCTTGCTCACCTAGCAATTAATTTTTACTATATGACATTTACTTATGAACCATTTATGTTCAACCGCTCTACGAGTAAGACTGAGTTCCAAAACCCATAGAAAAAAAAGTTGCAACCTTTCTGTAACTGACTGTACACATTGCGATGACAACTGTCTCTGAATAAAAAATACGTAAGTAATAATAAATTTATTTCATCGAATATTACAAGAAAATTTTATAAAATATTTCAAATTTCTCATACAAAAAATTCTGTAAGTTATGCAAATTAAATTTCTTGTTGTGGCGGTTTAAGTAAAGTGCTTTTATTTACATTTGAATATATTACATTTTTTGATATTCGTCGATAACTTGAATAATGAAATTTTTTATTTTCCTCGTAAGTTAATCTGTCATTGCATTCAGTAAACAGTTTGATACCTCTTTCCGCGGCACGGCGTCATTGACAGCTCTCAATTTGTTTACTAATTGCAAGCTGAACTGATAATTTTTATCGGAATTTCACTCAGATACCACATTGAATGCCTTCTTTGACATCGATGTATCTGAGTGGAATTCTGATAAAACTTATCAGTTCGGCTCGCAATTAATAAACAAATTAAAAGCTGTCAATGACGCCGATCTATCTTGAAAACAAAAAATTTTTGCGAAAAATGATTCAGAAAAAAAAATTGTAGGGTTTAAGAAGATCTCAATTACATTAATTTGCACATAACAAAAGTCAATTGCGTTAGATAGTATTATAACATTGAAAATGATTAGATCGTGGTATTTTTTCTCATTTATGATGTCTCTTTATAAATTTTTCAAAATAAAAATTTTATCCTTTGAATAATACCAAGAAAATATCGCTAAAAAAATATTAAAATAAGACTTTAGGATATATACCATAATATAACAATAACCATAAGCATCTTAATAAAAGAGATACAGATACCAGCAAAAGAGGGGACAGAACACACGTCGTTCGGATGGAATGTGCTTGACATTGAATAGTTTCACGGCTGAGGCTCAAAGACTGGGAGTGTCTTGCCTCTCACCAATTTATGGGGGTTAGGGGCATCCCCTTTCGAAGGCGTTTCGTCACTCACTTATTCCACGAAATTTAGTCGCTAAAAATACGATGTTGGAAAAGAGTCGATCTCTTTCAATTTCGAAAGAGAAGCAGCGATTTCAACATAAAGATTTAAATACAAGTCTACCTACAGATAAATTCGTAATATCTCGTGACTTCCGTAAATCTGTAAAGTTAACACGACATTCTATTAATATAAAAAAAATAATAGTTTCAGCAACACACACACACACACACACACACACACACGCTCTCTCTCTCTCTCTCTCTCTCTCTCTCTCTCTCTCTCTCTCTCTCTCTCCCCATAATTCTACAGTTTCTCATAAAAATAAAAAAGTTTTACACTTTTTACACTACAAAATGAAAATGACGTGCTAACTTCGTGAATCTAGCATGCATTGTTAGACTTTTGTTTTTAAATTATGTATATTAATAAAACTCTTATAACTAACGGAAACTATTGCTAAAAGTAGTAATATTTATTTTTTTACAGTTTTCTAAATTTACTAGCGTTTCAGATTGATTGTGTAAAAGTCCGAAAGTTATTGACGCACAATCAATCTGAAATAAATTTATTTAATTGTATTATTTGAAACTTTGATCGAAATGATAACGTTCTCTATCGTATTTGACGTATTTATGTCGTTCTACAAAATATATAAATGTGTTAGTAATATTTATTTTTTCTTGTATTTTACAAGGGGAAGTGTACTGATTCGCAAAGTTAGCGCGCTATATTTTCATTTTCGATTTCTTAATATAAAAAATGAGGAACTTTTTTTTAATTTTATAAGAAACTGTAGAACTGTAGGAAGAAGAGAAACCGAGAGAGAGGGGGAGGGAGAGAAAGCTAGAATTGTCACTATTTTTTTATATTATAGAATGTCGTGCTTCATAGATCCATGACTTCCTGGTTTTTAATATTTACGAAATACAATTATATATACAGGGTGTTTGATAAGTAACGATAAAACTCTCGCATAGAAATAAAGCCTGAATCGAAAAGTCCTCTACTATTTTACAATTTTCAGTTAACAAGATATTAATTACTAAAAATCGCCGAATATAGAGGAAAGTCGCCGATACTGACATAGATCTCCTAAAGTGATATTCCCTTATTTCTCAGAAACTAACAATTGCACTTTATTAATACTAATAAAATCATGATCTGTTTAGCTAATTAAAGAAGTAACTCATAATTTGTGGCTTGTTTCTATACCGAATCAGCTAAAAATGAATTATACGAATGCAAAAATAAAATTCTTACGATTTCCTTTTGCAAATTGCGTAGTTTAAATAATAGTGTGATTATATTGTTAATAATATTACATCATTTTAAATGCTTGTAATTCCTAAATCAATTTTATTTATTATATTTATATTTTTTTCTCTTAGTTTTTTCATAATACGATCTTAAATTTAAAATTGGAGTGTAACGTAAACCATCACACCTGTCCATAAAACAGATTATGAGTTAACTTAATCCTTAATAATTTGCTTTATAGTGTCAAATAGCTCTATTGGAGCATATGGAAAAACTCTTGAAAAATTACATATTTGCATTACATATTTGCATCTTGCAGAACAGCATAAAGTAAATATGCATATAATTCAATAAAAATATTTTATAACAAAGTGAAAAGATTTTGGAATATCTCGTATACATTCACTTGTATATATAGATACTTTATACAGATAATTCCTGAAAAAAGAAAAAGAATAGGAATACATAGCATTACTGTCTACTGTGTCAGTTTTGGAGCCCATTTTGTCAGACGCTAATTTTTGCTTATCTTATGAAAAAATTAATTATTGCAAAATTGGCAAACAATATTATAAAAACTGTTTATATCTAATGGAAGACACTTTTTAGTTTGTATTTATGTTTTTAAAGTTTTATTTTACCTTTTGTTTAAAAAATTATTATCTAAAAACAAAGTGGTATCGATGACTTTCCTCTACTTGAGTAAAAGATTATTATTGAAAATCAATATTTGGTGACATTTAATAATTGATATTTTGAAGAATTTTTTTCAGAATTTTTTCAGAATTTTTTAATATCGTATTTTCTCAAGTTGTTAAAAATGAAAAAATGCTATACTAAAAAGTTGATAAAAAATTCTTAAAAAATTCATAGAGTTCTATGAGAAGAAAGTAAACAATTTTCGTCTCTTGTAGTTTTTCTGTTATATGCGCGCGCGCGTATAAAACCATTATATTTCGTAAATATTAAAAATCAGAAAGAAAACGGATATGAAGTTAGCACAACATATATAAGAAATGTTTAATTATTATTATAATAATCGCAACGTAAAGTTAGTATTTATATTAAAATAGCAGACGTAAAAAAGATAAAAAAACTTACGTCATAAATGATAACTTTCCTGACATCGCCACACTTCAGGCACTCGGATCGAATATCTTGCTGATATTCTAAGAGCAGTTGAACTTCGTTGTCAAAATCCTCCGGTGCGAAAAGATTCTTTATGATGACAACTCTTTCGCATTTCAGCGGTTCGCCTCGCATACGCTCCGGTCGCCAGTCGAACAATCTGTAAGCAAACAAAGTAAAAGTACAGAATAATAAGAAAATACGACAATAAAAATAGCATTTAGATTCAAATAAGTTACACAGAATTTGTGAATTATCTTCGTGTTAAATATACATTGTTAAATGTCAACATATCCAGAAAATTACAGTTTATTTCATCAGAATAAGAAGCAACCTAATATTAACGTTGGCATTTAATACCAGTACCGAGTAGTCATTACTGACTATTTCTATTTTTTTTTATATTAAAATTATATTTTTTGTGCGAAAGATAGGATTTTGAAATATTTTTAATATTATAACTATGTCCTTTATACTCATGAAATATTTGCTTTTTCATCATTTTTCTTATTTTCATAATAATTCATTTGCTTAGTGATAGCTCCTTTTAATGATATGGAACATTATTATTTCTAGTGTTAACGATGTATCATGAAAACATGAAGATAAACGCAAATCGCGTAAATTCTTTGAAGAAAATATCCGTAGAAATCTTAAAAGTATTTGGATTTTAGATTGATTGTAAATTATTTCCTCTGAGGACTCAAATACATATATTCTATACATATATTCTATATACATATATTCTTATTGATAATTACTTCATTCGAAACCATTAATAAATGATATAAACGGTTTATCTTTGACTCTATCGTTCTTATTGATAAAGATATCAGCGGACTGATAGGATTCCACATCTGCCGATTCTTCGCATGATATCACGTCAGCACACTGCTATCGTTACTGGAAGTGACGTTTCTCAAAGATTAAAGATGCCGACAAACGTCGCTGATACAGCACAAATTGGCGGCACCGAGCCGCATGGTCGAGAATAACTCGTCAAAGCTGTGAGAACAGTCACAATGATCGATAAATCGTGGCTCACTATTCTCCTTCTTGGAATTACTTGAGAAAATGATGCCGATGGTTAGGATTATCATATCTGAATCACAAGAAAAGAATACATATGTATACTTTTTTAAAAAACAGATATTACTTCGGAAGGAGAGGATATAATTTTTATGCATATTAAATGTAGATATTTAATAAAAATAAAATTTCTAAAACATGAATTTTATTCAATTCTATGAATATATTTTATAAATATAAAATTTTAGTAAACGACCATATAAGTTTTAAGATCTTAAAAAGAGTATATGTACTCTTAAAAGGATAACCCTACCGGGAATGTTATAGTGCTAACGTAGATTCACGACGAGTGTCGAAAGAGTGTGTTGCTGCAAAGACTACTTCCGGTCAGCAAACGTGGGCCCGTGCGTTCACCAATAACTGGTTTTCGCAAAGTTCAGGGCGTTGACCCTGCGCACGCGACCTACGCTGGATAACAAGAGGATGCTGCTAACGATGAAGGCGACAGAGATACGTCGAGATTGAGCAATGCAATGAAATATGATGGCGCGAGAAAGTTAAAATCGATGTTAAAGATGAATCACATGAAAAGCGGTAAATATCTTTGAAAATATTTGATTTGAAGCCCTATACCTTATCGTTATGTCTGCAGCTCTTAAATTTAATTATTATTATTATTTTTATTGTAACTTTAATTATTAATTATTAATTACTTTAATTGTATCATTAAATATGTGCGAAAGCATCACGAATTTTAAATCAAACATGTTTCTTCCTGAATCATTTAGAAGTAATCGAATGTCACTTTCATCATTTACACGACACTGAAATACGCACGGAATAAAGTCAATGTCATTCAGTGCAATCGTTATACGCTTCGATTAACGGGTTAAGCCGCTGCAATCTGTCGGGAAGTGCGCCGTGCCCGTATAATTTTGGGTTGGTCTGTATGCAGACCGACGCGGCGGACTAAATGCGGGTAATCGACGTGCGCAGCTGCTTTTGCCGGAACCGCCAACGCCAAGCAGTCTGGCGGCTGCAAACCCGGAGCCGATGGCAGTGCAATTATAAGAGCCTTTACACACACTGCAACACGTGTTACACGAAGCATGCATCACGGAGATACATGAAGGGTTTTTTTGAATTACATGGTATCACGTCATCATAAAATCACGCGCTTCGTGATTCGAAGGCATCTCCTCTCGTGCTGTTTTAAACAAGCCGCTTGCGACACGCGTGCATCGCGGTGTATAGGAACCTTAATAAGATGCACACGCGTGGCGGCGGATGTACCGTGGATGAAACGTATCTTGATCCCCCGGGGATACGCCGTCTCGCATGGACGCGAGCGAAAAGAGAGATGAATGGACCGGAGAAACCGAGGAGAAACGTGATCACTCCGATCTTGCAATGAGAATCACCGCGCAAGAGTTATATTATACGGAGCGTCTCGAAAGGAAGTGACATCACACGCTTTGAGTCAATGAGCTCACGGGGCAAAGGAATATTCAGGAATAAATATTTGTTTTAACGCAATCGTATACAGGGTGTTTTAGAAATAGTTAGGTAAACTTTAAGAGCATATTCCACTCATTGTAAGGATGAAAAAAGTCATATAAATATGGGTTCGGAAACGCTTCCTTCCCAAGTTATAAACATTTCTTATTTAAATTGTTTGTTTTTACGTGGGATGGCATGCTTCGTTTCGACCCCATATTTGAGTTATATGACTTTTAATCATGACTATTCATATGCTTTTAGAGTTTGCTCAACTACTTCTGAAACACTTTGTACATATATCCAAGTGTTAATCAACATTAATCGTTTTAACAAACATTTAAAATAATTTATTCGTAAAATTTGTAGAAACTCACTTTTCCTGCATCTTCTTCTGTCGTTCCTTATCCTTTTTTTTTCTCTTCGGTTTCAACGCGGGATCATACTCGCCCTTCATTTGAAACTTCGCTCTTTGAACTGACAGTGCTTTTCCCCGGATTTGCGAACCATCTAAAATTTTCAATGCCAGATCCACCGACTCTACCTAAAACAGATATCAAATAATCGATGATAAATTGCAAATTGGTTAAAGATCATTCGAGAATCAACGAAAAGCAAATCAAAGTATTGTGCAGAAAATTTTTGCACATCTTGTACTGAAAGTAATTAACGCAGGACGTAAAAGAGGCGGCGTTAATAGGCTGCAGTTCCTAGTTATTGTGTCAAAGTAATGAAGGTACTATTGTTATCTGACAATGTGTACGCGATAAAATTGATGATAAGTCCATAGCAAAAATTGACGATCAATTTAAATACATTTTATAAACCGGCTACGCCCACGACAATCACTGAGTTTACATCGACAAAATAAATTTCAACTTACATGTAAAAGGCTTGACCGTGGATTTATGAAATGGGCGTATTCTCGATTCAGTAGCTATTTAATTAAATGAATCCGTCCTTTTATTGCGTAACCCAACAAAATTTGTTAATTTAAATTTTCTTGTTTATCGAGAAAATCGTCGAGTATAAATTACATTTTAAAACATATCATCATGAAATTTAGTGTGGTAAAAATGTATTTTTAAGTTACACTAATAAACTAAATTTAATGTATCTATAATTGAAAAGTATATATATATATTGTGTACATGGGCATGGAATTTAGTACTTTTTCATAAAATTTTATGTGAATGTGAATGGAATTTAATGTTCATTAAATGTTTTTAATGTATCTGCATGAAGTTTACTTCCGTTACATGTAATGGAAGCAAATACACTTTTTTTCAACAGTGTGTCAGGACAAAGAGAGAAAGAGAGAGAGAGAGAGAGAGAGAGAGAGAGAGAGAGAGAGAGAGAGAGAGAGAGAGTGTACGAAAAATATTTAAGAACGTTTCATATATATTTTCAAAATGATAACAAAATTATGAAAAAATACAGATTATTCTAAATCGTTTAAACGTTTAAAAATAATATGACAAATTTGGTGATAGTTTACTAATCTAGATCATAAGTTACTTTAATAAATAGTAGTATTTTGTTAATTTGTGCTCTAATAAAAATATATGGAAATATATTATAAAATAAATGATAAAAATCTCAATTTTTTAATAAGTACGTTATGTATTCAAGATTATTTATGTAGAATTACATTACGATGCATGAACTAGTTGTCCAGTAAATAAACAAAATATTTATTTGTTCTATATCTTTGTAATCAATGAATCGAAATGAAATTTTGCATAAATTATTTTAAAATATTTAAAGTACAATACTTATAAAAAAAATATAAATTTTTTATCATTTTTTTTAATTTTAATTTTTAATGATAAAAATAATAATAAATAAAATAAATAAACTACAAAAATGTGTTATTAAATAAAAATATAATCTTCACACAACTTTCATATATATATAGTTCATTTGAAATGTAAATATTAAACATATTTCCGAATTTAATTTTCTTTGCAGGAATTGTACGTCTAATACATCTTTAACATTTGAAGGCACTTTTAATAATAAAAAAAGAAGGAACTTTCTAAGTTGTATTACGCGAAAAAGAAAAATATTTAACAAAACTTTAGCAGCATATACAAAAGAGGTAAAAAAAAACTATGACTCTAAAGATCGGAAGATTAAAAGGAAGCTAAAATTAAACGTAAGTTCCAAACCTAAGCCGGCAACTACGGATTACATCGTCAAAACTAAACTATATTTCTTAATGGCTTCAAAGAAATCCTATAGAGCTCTCGTATGTGGACAAGTCATAAAAACATAAATAACTTATCGTTTCGATACACATTTGTGGAGGCTAATACACACACACAAAAATATATATATAGATTATCAACTGTATTCGCAAACATTCTAGGAATTATTTTGAGCTGTAGCATTATCGTTTGCGTTTTGAACATTAAATATGTCAAAGAGCGTATAATATATGTATCAGAAATAGCAAAACCATTTCAGAGAGCAGTAATGGTGTTACGCTTATTTACAAAACCCGTAAAACCTCAGCAGCTTAGCGCCATTTTAACCGTGACTTCATGCCATTCATAGGATACTATGAATAGGAAATAAGGATTTGCCACCGTCTCTCTTATCGAAGAAAGGTACGACAAATAAGAGCAATACTCCTTTTATAGCAACGGAAATTCTTAGAGAAGAAATGCTTGATGATATCCGGCGAGATAAAATTCTGCCAGTCTTGAATTTCGGCGGTTGAATATCTCGAGACTGCCTACATAATGCAGCAACTGGTCCTTGTTTCGTATGTATTTGGCGTGATAATACGCGATGAGGCAAACGTGACTAGAATGACGACTATCTAAATATGTAATAGCACACAGAGTATATCTAAATATGTCACAACGAAGAATGACGTAACGATCTCCGAGACAAGTCTCCCTTGTAAAGATGACCTAAAAAATAGCTTCCCTACTATATGCTCGATATCTTTAAGATCGAGAAATCGAGCGGAGGCTATTCCAGGAAGTATTCAAAGGCGATCGTAATGATTTACCGTCGCGCGTCGACCCACTTAGGCGAAATTCTTGGGTCCGAAATGATCCCTGCCGCGTCTCCTTTTACTTTATTATTTCAACATGTCTAATCGTTGAAAATAAGAAATAATAATTTTGACCACTCATAAAATTGCTACAAATCGAGAGTTTATGGCTAATTTCATAGCCAAACCATGATCTAAGAACACAAGGTGTATCATTTCCGATACGTATAAGAATGAATTTAAGTCCAAAATTTGATTAGCTAATATTCCAATATATCAAAGCTATTATACGCAGGAAAGTGCATAGAGGCCAAAATTTGATTGGTTGTTTCCAATATTATTATCGCTATTATGCGCAATGGTAATCTTTCTAGTCTATTCTTCACGAGCAATACAATCTTCGTGAAGAAAGTTACGTAGAAAAAAAACACAACAGCTACAATTTTGGTATTTGTATTCATTATTCATATAAGAGTTCTAGACTCAAGGATATCTAAACGAGAAACAAGAATCACGTAAACACACCTTAAGAACCTGCGGACATAAAGGGTCTCGCCGTTCCTTTCATGCATCATCCTGTAACACCCACACGCCAGACAACTTCAAGGTTCCATTCTTTTTCTTTTAACACGTCTCGCTTTCGCTTAGCCCTTAGCTGGTGGGACGCGAGAGCGGAAAGCGACGTGACTGTTGACGTCATCATCTCCGCACAAGACTTGCAAAAGTAATTCAAATGGGAAATCCCCTTTCTCAATTCCTATCGCATGATCTGTCTCACGTCACGAAACCAATATTATTTCCCGCTGCAACCGTTCCTGCGTGATTCTGATACACAGACAAGGCATTTACGCGATGTCAAGGAAGTACAAATCATGCAATTCGTAATAATTATTTTCCTCTATTAAGGTCAACTTCTCGGAAATACTTAACTTAAACAAGCATTTTGCTAAACAAGATTAAGGAGGAGAAAGCACAGCTACTCGTACGTCGACTAGGCAACACGTGAAATGGTAATCTATATGGTCGACATGTAGACATAGATCATCGTTGTTCGCGCGTAAACGCCCAGCAGTGATTAAAATGCCGGTTCTGTGGGTACGATTCCAGTCTTTCCAGATCCGTAACTCGGCCGTGGCAGCTACCAATGGGATTCGACTTATTGTCAGGCTCCTCGACCACCCAGACACAGCTCCCGCGGTCATCTCGCAACACGGCCTATGTTAGATCACCACAATTATAGTATACCCTCGCATCCAGTTCACGTTAAATTACACGTGTTCTCTTCCAGTCGATGTATACGCATAACACATGTTACAATCATCAGTGATGCAGTCACGCGTCTTGGGAAAATATTCTTACATCTTACAAGGCAAGACATTCAAATTCATCGTTGATCTTCCACAAACTGTTAACACTGTTTGCACAGACGGTGTGCATAAATGTTGCAATAAAAGCATACGTTCATTAAGGCTTTTCGCTCTTCACGACTATCTATCTATACGTGCTAATGAGCTTTCTAGTTTCCCCTCCGTGTAGTCACAGCTATGTATTAAGAATACATAAATTAGACAATTACGTGACTGCTAGCGAGTGTGCTTCCCGATAAGATAAGTTTCTCTGAATATAAACGTCGTGATGTGATTTCTTGCATGACTAATACGCGTAACTTGATGTAATTGCGTTGTATTTAATATATCGATTTAAAAATTCATAAGATAATTTAATGAAGAACATCAAGCTGTATCATAGTACGAGATGCTTAATAGATGTAAAATGCTACATATGTATAGAAGATAGCATCTGAAATATCCATTTATCTGCATATAACGTTGATTAATGACGAACGACAAGATTTCGAGGCGCCATGGATCATCGTTATTGTGAGATGTCGTGTATCTAACATGCTTCGGAACGAACACTGACGTTCCCTTTAAGCAACTATAGTTAGCCGACGTCTATTATCATTACTGTACTGGCGCCCGGCCAAATTTCTCGCCGAGATGCATTAAATACCGTGGCTACGCACGCGACGTGACAATTCATTAAAACTTTTAAGAACAGATCTGAAAAAAATGTTTCTTCAGAAATGTTTTTTTAAATAAGAAAAAAATGTTCTCATCGATTATCTTTTATTGCAACTTGGCTCCATTAACGACACGTACTTCACAGTTCTACATAATTCGCATTCCAATAACCGCCGCAACATCCGTAAGTAAAGAGACAGGTTGAAGTGCAAGGCTGAGGAACGCATTGAAGAGGATTCACTCGAGACAGGTGGAAAGAAGCTGACGACAGAAGATCATTTGAAATTCTGTTTTGACTTGAGAACGTAAAAATCTAATGCATACACAGCAATATCTCATTGCTTTCTTAACTCATGCTGTTATTTTGACTATTTTTAAACGCAAAAGGGAACGAGGGCTAAATGATAAGGCGTGTTGACGCGTTGAATTAAACACGGTGCGAAGTGTGCGACGAGAACGTGTACATTACGCGGAACGCTGACTCAACTAAAGGATCATACTGAATTATCATTAAAATGATTGCATGGTTGGTGCTACGCCTACGCTATTGACATTTAAGATCGTGGTTGTCCCACTAATTTGCATCGCACGAAATTCCAGGGATGAGTCAGCCAATTACACTCGATGATAGCGCATGTAAATTTTATTACATCGTGGCCGATTTACAGTTACGGTATAACCGAACGTGTCATCGCAAGAGATGCGTACGCTGAATTTTTAATAACCCAATTTGCCTCACGAAATTATCACGTCAGTCAAGAGATCTTTAACTTAAAGAGTTGTAACGAGTGATTATATGAAACTCTTAGCAGTTTTTAATGGAAAGAATTTAAATCGAAATATTCGACGGCAGATACAAAGAAGATTGCAATTTAAAATTGATAAAATGTTTCTCATTAGATATGCGACGTTCATTACAAAATAATTTCCTACTCTTGCTAGATAATAATATATCGCTTATCTTACAGCCTGATATCTTGAGTAGTACCAGCTAGCACCATCCGGCTTCCTTTGAGATGTGTATTTTGGGATACATTTCACTTTGCAGATAAATGTCGGGAAGCTGGAGGATGTTTCTCGAACTAACTACAAGAGTAGAATTTTGATCGACAACTTGCGCTCAAATTAGAATAAAATAATTGTTTATAACGTAATGGATGCTGAACTTAATTTAAAAAAGAGAAATCTGTTTATGTATCCCGTAGATACTTGGATAGAATTATCCAATCTCACAAAGAGTAATTCGTTTGATCTTTAACATATTAAAATATCATGCATTGATCCTGACCTGACCTTGCAAGTTCTGGCAAGTCATTCATTTAATATTTATTTCTTATCTGATTTCCGTCTTCTAACGAGACGAGCATACCTTCGC
Source organism: Acromyrmex echinatior (assembly GCF_024713525.1). NCBI lineage: Eukaryota > Metazoa > Arthropoda > Insecta > Hymenoptera > Formicidae > Acromyrmex > Acromyrmex echinatior. The sequence continues at coordinate 1,808,451 of NC_141853.1, forward strand.
CTTTATTGTATCTTATCGAGACTACAAAGTTTCCGCGATAAAACCCTTCCCATATTAGGCGCAGTGTGTCTCTTTTCATACGAGACATTACGCGTTGCAAGCGCATATATACGCGGCACATTTTGCAAAACCGGTTACCAGAATTCCATAAGATCTGAAGTGCGCACGAACGTATAATATACGGATGCGCTCATAAAAATTGTCGTTTTGTTTCCCATCGTATTCGCGCCGCGGGCGAGCACAATTAAGAACTGTTAACGCTTCGATATTCGATTAACGACAAACGCAGAAACTACGGCTTTGTAAATTGCTAATTTACACCGGCGAATTTCTCCGTAAAAAAAAACGTCTCATGAATGGAGCATCGTCAACGGCGAGATGTCTATCACCTCGACCTTTCCTCCGGCTATTGACGACTAAGCGATTGAAGATGCTGAATGAAATGTTACTTGTTCCTTTTAGCGATCTATAAAAATTAACATTTCTTTACAAATATTCTCTACCTATGTTGGATATCCTACATGGAAAGAACAAACTAAATATTTATTAAATGTAAATATATTTCTATTTGATTACATTTGATCTACATGAGACTATTTGATTTTACTATCATTTTATTGAGTAAATATTTTTTTATTTACTGTGAATAAGTATTTCATTATGTATTGAAAAATGTTAGTATTGAAAAAAATATTATATGTATTGGGATTCAGTAAATTTTTTTCTCATTGTCAATGTAGACGGATCTAAAAATAATTTTGTTGGCTCAAAATAATTACGTAAGGATCTCAAGCACGACGAACAATATTGCAAAAAGTTTTAACATTTTAGTAATTAGTTCGGATGTACAAAAAAAATTTTACATTCTAGTAATTAGTTTGAACCTACATAATTGTTTTGATAATCCAACAAAATTATTTTTAAATCTATAGCTAGTTAAATTTTTAGATACTTCAGCAAAACCGTCCATTGCGTGCATCCTTATAAGATGCAGTTTTAATGATGTATGATCTTCCCGTCGCGCTGCTTCGAAAGCATCGATCGCTTCCTTTTGCGGTAAATGCACGTAAAAGAAAAACGCACCCGCTTGTAAATCTAGTCAGAACAGCTTCAGTCAGATCGAATTCCTGATGATTCGATTGCAGTGGTAATAATAGTTTGCTGTTTGCACACTACACGATTAAATTTTGAAAGAGCATTCCAATTTTTCTCAGATATTATCGAATACATCAAGTAATATTTCAATTTCACTTATAACTTACTCTTGAGAGAGATTTAGAAAACATGTAACGTACATCGATACATGACCTTGCTTAATATGAAAACTTGATCTAAAAAAAAATTACGGCCATTTTCTACATTTATGTTTTTAAGTTTTGCATACATGTGCGAATATGAAATATTGAAAATAAAATCTAATTTATAAAAAAACATGGTAAATATTTGTTCTATCTTAAATATTAATTTTAGATATCACAAAAAACTTATGCTTAAAAAACAATTAATTCGTAAACTTAGTGTATGAAATTCGTGAATGTGGAAATTCAGGAAATTTACGTATTAATAAGATTATTCAAGCGTGACAAAAAATGAGCTAACTCTATTAAATGACTAACTCTTGACGTAATATTATAACTCTTTTAAATGACTGATTAGACGTACCATTACACTGACGTAAACTATGGTGACGGTGATTCTCAAGCCATAAACATGATCACTGTATCTACATCTCCATAATGCCTGACGTAATATCTAGAATTACTTGAATCTGTCAATCGTACCATTGTGATTTCAGGCACGCAGTCGTCAGCCCACCCCAAATTGCAATTCCGCGAATTGCAGCATTCCCGGTGTACCTTTCAAAGCATCAGGAATGCACAAATGAATCGCCGTCATAGTAGTTTGTATGTAACATCACTCCCATCGTCATTCGCGAAAACACGACCTGTATTTATGTGTGATAAAAAATAAAATAAAAATCGTGCTTTGATGTCACAGGCATACAAAAAAGTTTTTTAATTCCAACATTAAACGCGTAATATTTAAGTACATTATTTAACCATGATTGAATGTGCAATATATTCAAAAGTTTTATGTTATTATATTAATACTTCATCATTATCATCTATTATAAGCTATCATTATTTATATTTACTGCGTGATATAAGGCGTATGCAAAAATAGCTAGCTCTCGTACGAAGATGGAGTGAAACGTGGATTTATCTAAATTATGCAACCGCGATAGCGACTAAGGGCGTCGTATGGAGTGCATAATAGTTATCACAAATGTGCAGTCGGTGTATTTTTCAGAGATAAAATAGAACAGACACGGCATTTTTGACATTTGCAATGCGATAGTCAGATTTTCAAAATACATCATATATTTTTCGAGTATCGCACCATATTTAACATGTTTTTCGTACTATGCTGAATCTCCCTAAGCGATAAGCCGGTAAGAATAATTAAACTTAAGATTCGAAGTCTGATTCGAAGATGGCAAATTACGCTTTTAACCTCGCGATATCTTAGATTTATTTACTGACATTTCCTGCTATTATCCTTATTACGTTCTAATCAGCGCCATTTAAACGTTGACTCTCCAAAAGATACTCGATAGACATTAATACTCGATCGAACGATAGACATTAATGCACCCAATTGGCAGGCTGCCACTAAACGGAAACGCTCGTCTGGTAGATCTCGTCTCGATGATATTTTAGAAGTGTATATACGCCCAATTTAAGATCGTCACGCTTTCAGAATATTCTCACATTGTTCATCATTATGTATAAAAAAATTGAATTTATCAGTGGCGGAATCATGTTCTTTCATTGCTTACAATTATAAGTTGCATATAATCATTGTAAGTAATAGTTGACTCCTCATCTAAACATAATTTAATGGTTAAGCGGAATTATAAGAATCGGTAAACAAAAATGTCGAAAGTTATTACTGAATCATTTTTCCAGATAGCTTGATTAAGGATGTATTAGACGTATAGTGCATACAAAGAAAATTACATTTGGAAGTATATTTAATATTTACACTTCAAATAAACTATATACATATGAAAGTTGTGTGAATAAGATTATATTTTTATTTAATAACACATTTTTGTAGTTTATTTATTTTATTTATTATTTTTATTGTTAAAAATTAAAATTTTTTTAAATGATTTAAAAATGTACATTTTTTAATAAGTAGATACTTTAAATATTCAAAATAATTTGTGCAAAGTTTCATTGCAATTTACTGATTAGTAATAAAGCTGTAGAATAAATAAATATTTTGTTTATTTACTGGACAACTAATTCGTGCATCGCAAACTTTACGTAAATAATCTTGAACACATAATGTATTTATACTTAAAAATTGAGATGCTTAACTCAATTATTTTACATAATACATTTCCATATATATTTTTATTAGAGCACAAATTTAAAAAATACTACTATTTATTAAAATAATTATGATTCAGATAATAAGCCGTCATCAAATTTGTCGTATTATTTTTGAACGTGATTTAGAATAATCTGTAATCTTTTCATAATTTTATCATTTTAAAAATATGTATAAAACATCCTTAATTCTATACTATTTCAAATTATGAGCGCTATAAATAATGACAATCTTTGCATATATTATTTCGTACTTTATGTTTCTTTTTGTATAACTAACTCTACGTCATTTGATGCAATAATAATAATTCGGTAGTTCTAATTATTCATAGAATCCTCATTGCTGATAAAGTGCTCTCGGCATTGAGTGGTCTGAAATCTTCTCTCACTTTATTGCAAAGTTACTAATACTTATTCTACGCTCCATTTTACGATAGTGATATTGAATGCAATGTGTTCAGGCACTTCAGCTTTGTTGACGCGCAATTTCTCAAACATTTTGCGAGTAGTCGTCGCGAGTAGTTCCATTGAGTTTGTTCAACAATTCCTATATCGTTGACGCGTAATTATCACACGTTCTATGCTTGCTAAGTTCATATATCCTTGAGTTTTAAGACGGTTTGGTGATTATTATGCAAAGCGTGAATAGAAGTCATTAAATCGTACGCGTTCGTATGTACAACGATAAATTCTGCTATTTCGAAATCGTCTTAATCAAGGCAAACGTTAGGTATTAAAAGAATGCAAGACATTTAAGAATGCTCTATGGCATTTTTGCATAAAACGTAGACAATAGAAAATTTCTAATATCAATCTAACGTAATAAAAATAATTATTATATATATTAAGAAACGTATTTTATAAGAAATTTTTTCACAAAAACGTTTCACAGGTAATTTCTAAAATAAACGCAATATGCAAAAGCGTGAATAATTCGCAGCTACTCCATGAATAACTACGCGAAACATGCTCGCTTTAAACGAAATCGGGGTAAGCCAGACAAATTCAGTGTACGACAGATCCGTAGTTCCTTGGGATCGAGAAAAGGATCGCGGTAGCGTCTGGCGATAGGGGAGGCGCGAGAGAATTCCGCTCGTAAGCTCGGAGCGCGCGAAGGTACGCGCCGAGCGGAATGGAAGCGGCGGCTTCAGTCGGCCACGAACCTCCGCCGAAGAACGGTCCCCATCGTCCAGATCGACGAATAGTCTGGGTATACTCTATCGGCCACGATAGAGATATCTACGACCTCGACAAAAAAAGGACGAAGGGTGCGAAAGTCAGATCCTTTTTTCTTCTTCGTGCGATTCTGCGGCTTTACGAAACTGCCGATTACCAATATGTAAAATTGAAAGCAAGGCAAGGTTGAAGAAACGAGAATGAGGACGATCCTGCATGCGTATTGCGACTTCTATATTGTGTACCTCGGCGAATAAAAGACGTGTGAAGTAGACATGTGGAAGTGTTGGGCCCTGTTTCTGTGTGTCGCAGGTAATTAAATTTTTTAAGTGCGCAAAGTGGATTAAGCAGATCGCGGACGATCCCAATGAGAGGGACGATTCGGAGTATGGGTGAGTAGGTAAACATAGAGAGAATCCAGCGCGTAATGAATCCGAAAAGTAATAGGTAATAAAAGAGATGATTATACGTTTTTGGGATGTGAATTATAGTAATTAAAAAAAATTTTTTGGGATAAAGTATTGTATTAAAAAAAATACAGAATGGCAACTTACGATGGATACCGTATTTGGAAATCGTATTGTGTATTGGAACAATGAAATTACAGTAATAAATAGTCGTTTAACAGGAGAGGATCAGAATGCGGCCTTCCTCATCAATTATGATTCCCATCATAATAGCACAATTCGGTATTATTATATAATTAACCTGTGTTTAACCTCGCGGTTAATCCATTACTTTATGTAATTTTGCTTGTTGCCGAAATGTGAGCTTGTATCAATTAATAATAAATAATCAATAAATAATCGTATCTGAATTATAACATCTATTATAATTTCATAAAAACTTTTTCGGCAAATTTAATCATTATTTATTTATTATTTAATATAAATTAATAGAAAACGGAATATTAATTTGCAAATTTAAAAGTACTGAATATAATTGAATATATAATTGTATGATTATATTTAGAATAATTCAAACGTAATCGTCAACAAATATCTTTCGACGCAGAGATTGACGTACTATTGAGCTGTTTGTATCTGTTAGCAGTTACGAGCTTTGCTAATTGGCAGCCTAATGACACTTCCAATGTAGATCGGTAGTTACGACAATACAACGTGTAATTGTTCTGTGCACGAATATGAAAATTATGTGATAATATTGCCAATAACACACTAATTTTTAATGTTAACAAAAAAAATTATAAATGCAGCAAATATAAACAAATAAAAACTTCACGAAAATCTGTTACATAGAGCTATAAGCTAACATTATGTTCTTACAAAAAAAATTTTCTATTCTGCGAAAAGTGCTTTGATTATTAATCCTGTTTAATCTGACGTTGTTTTATTCACATTTTTCTTGAGAAAGTCTACTTCAATGCTCTGCTAAAGTTCGATAAAAGTTTAAAGCGGACCTTATAAAAGAAATGCATATTTTGTAACGTATGTGAAATTTCTGCACGTAAGATTAAACGTTACTTACAAGTGAAATGTTGCGCAGACAGTTTTGGGACGCGCATATTTTATCGGTGCATTTTCTGATGGAAACCACGAATATATTAACGATCGAAACACATGTCCTAGTTCAACAAACGTATAGTCTCTGAACAGATGTAACGATTTATTTTCGCGAGATTGAATCTAGGCGGAAATGATCCCAGCAGAATAGTATCATCAAATCAGATCTGTGACGAGAATAACTTTGGGCAACAATCATAAAATGCTTACGATCGTATAAATTGGAAAACTCAAAATTAGTTAATGGTATAATTATTATAAAGATATGTATGTCACATTGGATCGTATAATTTGATAAAGTTTATTTCATAATAAAAATGATGTAATTATTCAACGATTAGTTATAGTCGAATGATCATACTCCTATGATTTACGACGAATAAAATTTTAACCTGAATCAATTAACTCTCTTTGACAACGTGATGAATAAAAATTAAAAGTTAATTGACCAGTTAATATCGATAATAGCAGTTCATTTGTGAAAGTGACGATAAATTCTGGAAATATGAGAAGAATGTCCACCCAAGTGACCGAGGTTTAGCCTTGTGCCATAAACGTTGTATGAATGAAAGTGCAAATTGTAGGCAGACATGCACCATAAATATAATTTCCTGTCGCGACTATCGGTATCAGTCGATGGTTAGACGAGCTTGAAAATATCGGATAACTCGCGGGACCTTTCTTTGAAGGTTAATATACAATCATAATACAACGCTATCGATAATGGATGCTGTAAACGAGAATTATCAATTTCAACTACAATTTTAACTTTAAGCAATTCTAACTATAGCTTCACAGCATACGTTAAATATTTATGCGAGTTTATCGACTATGACCCGTAATATTTGCAATTCGTAACTATGTGACAGTATTTGCATGTTCGTGTAAATTCGCTAACAAAAATGACGTTATATTTATTTGATATTTTTTCGTACATTCTATTTTTGTCTTCAATATAAAAATATTAATCATTTAGGAATTCAATAATTCGTATCAATTTTAAAAAACGATTATGTATCTATAATTGCGTCCATGAATAGAAAAAATCCTTTGCGTGACTTCTTATATATATGGTTGAATATTTATGTGAATAAGCTGCCGCTACTTCCACAGTATTTTCTGCCACTAACGCAAAAGTTATTTTAGTATCAGACAGCAGTTTGCACACCTGTGATAAGAAGTATATGTTACAATAAGGTGTGCAAATCAAGAAAAAAATTATTTCTGACACTCATAAATATAACGTTCCTAAGAAAAAAATTCTATCTAGTTTTTTTTTATTTAATTTTTAAATAAAAAAATTGGAACGTAAAAAATCTAATTTCGTACTCGTATCAAATTATGTTTTGCAAAAACTAGAAAATTAGGATAAATTTTCACATTAGAGATTTAAATACAGCCTCTCGAAACTTGAATTTCCTGCTGAAATGAAATATGCAACATACGTGCTGCCCATCTCGTTTGTTATGTCTCGCATTTTAAAACAAGTCATATATTGCGGCGTCCAAAGCTGCAACAAACTTCAGCATAGTTTGCAAATTCACGTACAACTAAACGCGTAGTAAATTCTGGCAGAGGATATTTCGTGAAATTTATAATAAATTACAATGTTCTTAGATAAAAAATTGTTATAATATATTATTATGTTAACTATAGTTATGTTAATTATAAGTAATTATAATTATCTTAACCACGATTGAAACCTTTCCTCCGCATAATTACAAAGCTCATTCAAATTAATACATGCGCGGTATTACATTCAATCGATGACTAACTAAAATTGATTACACTGTAATTAAGAGGCGTGCAACTGTTGACAGTGCTGTTGATTTTTTTTATTATTCATAGAAACCAGTCCTCGTAGAATTTTGATGTGTGTAAACGTGCATTTGACTGCTTCAAAACAGGCTTTCAGTGCAATCACTATATTTTAACATGCACTCCAGGCATTAACTATCTGATACCGATCCATTTACATCTGCGGTCTATATATCACATTTGTACATATACATAATATAGTTTAATATCAAAATTCTACTATCAACAATTAAATATCTAAAAAATATTATATAACATAAATTTAACCTATATTTAGAATAAAATAACATACTATTTGCGCTTCTAGCAATGTGAATGATGATTCTCAAAAAAAAGTGCATGAAATAAAACAATTTAACAGAACAAAATATATCAAATCATCATACGCTCAATCTTTACTTAAAAAAAGTAATTATTTTTAATGCGTTATTTTTATGAGTGTTTCGTAATCTCACGTTAACCTTTTTGCTTATTACGAAGGTAATAAAAAAAGAAAAAAGAACGCGCAGCTCAAGTTGCTTTCCAATTCAATAACCCACGTCATTTATTCGAGGTCGAAACAGCTGATATTAAGCGGTTACGTTATTTTGATTTAGTAAAGTAAATTTATGATTTAATAGAAGGCTATTAGAGGTTTAATACCCTTTTTCCACTTACTTCAATTTGTTTACCTTGTCGATTTATCCACGTTAGAAATTGCCGTGGATTAGATACGAGCTTGATAGAAGCGCTCGAATCTTCCACGTATAATTGTCGTACGAACAAGAATGTGTTTTCCATATTGGAAGTCTGCGGGCGGAAAGGTTAAATCTCTGGTATTTATTAATAGTCATACGATAGTGGTTGTATCACAAATGGAATTTATGGTGACATGCGCGCCATAAGGTTTGTCTACGCGATGATGACTCACAAAGATGGATCTTTGAGTAATTAATTGGACACATATAACAAATAACCATTTCTATCATTGATACCGTTTACATGTAAATTTTTGTAACAGCTACAATGATTTGTAATAAATGTTGGCACACACCTGTTGGACAAATCCTTCCGTTACAATTTTTCATAGAATTAAGTCGCGAATTGTACATCCTTTTCGAAATTGTTAAACCTTCTCAGATACGGAAATTACAAAAGCCTTTAAAATCTCTTGAATCATTTGTATTTTAAAATTTTTGTTAATGCGTTTCAATCTGACATTTCAATTATAGATAACGGTGCCTATTGTATACACACATCGGTATCGCATATCGTTATCGTAGAAAGCTGCTCTATTTATGCCGGTCTATTTCATCCAAAGGATCTGTCACACCTTAAACATTTTAATCAATCGAATCAATCAAACGTTTCGTAAATAAATCATTAAAATTATAATGAATAAAGTTCGTTTTTTTCCTTAATAAGAGTCATCAATATAATGTGCTTCTTTACCTTTTTTCTTGCGAGATAAGTAAAGTCTACAATATCGCGTAAATATACACCTGAGATGAATACATATGAATACGAAGATAAAATCCATGATTTATAAGTTTACCTCAGATTACAGAAGTAACGCACGATGAAACGCGGGTGTGTCCTCGAAATAGGACATTTACATTTTAATGAGAACGCTGCGAATCTAATGTCATACGAGACGAAGGATTAAATAACCTATTTTACTAAACAATGCTCAACAATTTAATGATCGATAATACTCGTATGTCTATGACGCTATGAAATGGTGTGGCGCCTAGTCACGCTTGAACCGCAGACAGCATTACATAATATTTAAATTCCGTTCAAGGCCACGGAACAAAAATGTATTCACTTGGAACATATTAATTATGCGCAGCATATATTATGCAAGTAAAAAAGATAAAAATATATATTTCAAAATAGTGAGATTTATCAAAACATAAAATTCGTGCCAAAATAGAACTGTTAAAAGTTACTGTTAAATATAAACGAAGTTGAATATATCTTTGTTTTACGCTATTTTTAGTATTCCAATATAATTTACAAACTTCTGGCTCTCTTCTTCAAAGCGTTCTAAAGTATCTGATTGACATTTTCAAAAAAATTCTGACCATTAAAAAAGTAAGAATCATAAATAATCATAAATACTGGGTGTTTCAAGATCTCTGAGGACGATAGATCTCACAGAAGATTTCCGTTAAGGAACCTAAATCGTTCAATGCATTTTTAAGGAACTGCGTGTCCGGTTGCACGGACGTGATGTCTGACAATAGTAGTTCACGTCCTTTGATTTTGCTTTTACAAAAATACAAAAAAAGCAAAATCGTCGTATTGTCACGCACAATGCTGTCTCACGATCGATTGCGTACCTTACAATTGAGCCAAACAAGGACACGTAGTTTCTTAAAAATACGTCGGAGAAAACGGGTTTCTTAACAAAAGTTAAAAAGAATTAAGTTGATTCTTTCGAAAATTTACCGTCTCCTGAAGTTTATCCCTATATAATGTGCCAACTATTGTCATTATTATCATAAAAATTAGTCAATTTTTTACCTTCAGTTAGAATCGATTGAAATCATATAAAATATATTGGAATTATCGTACGTTAAATTATTTCAGCGATATTTTCATCGCTTTGATCGATGGAACTCTTTCTAAACCTAATTGAGAACTCTCGAATTCTTCATGGGCAATCAGAACTCTGCTTATTTTTTCCAAATTTTATTTTTGAAAAAGTGGGACCAACTTCACAAATGTCTAAATTATCTACTAAAAGATTTTTTTTGTATTCCTAAGATATATTTCCAAATATCCGAAAATAAAACTTAAAATTGTGATACTTTCATTTTGACGAAATATGATGATTAATCATATCTAATTTCTTCTTTCTTTTAGGTTTATCCTCGGCCGTTTTGGAGGCGCCAAACTTTGATATTAGTCCTTTGACTAATCAATCCATAACGTTACGACAGCATGAATCCGTGAGAAGATTCGCATGTCCTGTGGGATTCTTTCGATTGAAACGATTCTGTTATTACCTCAGCGCCGGTACGGCACCATGGAGAGAGGCATACTTTCACTGCAAGGACAGAAATGCCACTTTGGCAATATTGGACAGAAATGGAAAGGACAAGATGCTAAGGAAATACCTAATGGGGGATCAATTTAGTGAGTACAAGCTATTCTTTTCTTCGTTTAATTGTTACATCATTCAATTTTTATCTAAATCTACAAATCAACAGCGAAATTGGAGCGATGGATCGGAGGAATTTTCAACTGGCAACAAATGGCTTGGGAATGGGGTGTAACAGGAGAAAAGATGGTTTTCCAGAGTTTCGGGAAAATGGAACCTGGGAGATCCAAAAAGTATGCATGGCATTGTATCGTAATGGATCCTGTTTTAAAATATAAGTGGAGTGCAAGGAGTTGTATGGAACGGAAGCATTATATATGCGAAGTACCCGCCGGCCGTTTAGGTGAGAAATGTATTCGAAATATTCAGCAGAAAAAGCTTTCATAATTTTACTGATATAAATGTAACGAAATTTGTCCACATTTTTGCTTTTTCAGCCAGAAGACGCAAGAAGTCGCAAGACCCTTTCGCGCCGCAAAACCAAAGATTAAAGCCTAGAAAAAAGGGCAAAAAGTACTTAGACGAACAGAGGAAATCAGGTGAAAGAAAGAAGAATCGATCAAATTCAAGAAGAAATTGGTTGGATCAAAGAGAGAATCAACAATGGGCCCACGGTGTCAAATTAGGATCGCGACCACCTTCTAAGTATTAACATCTTCATATTAAACTATGTTTAATATAAAATATCGCTTTAAAAGTTTAAGAAAACATATAAAAAGTTTTAAGAATACATATGTATATATATTCTTAGCAATTTAAATTTTCTATAATTTAAATGATAATTTTCATACAATAATTTTTGACAGCACGAAAATGATACCTAAAGAGCGCACACGACATCATTCAAATAGAACTCGTGTGCAATCAACTGTGCCAAGAGTTGCCCAAGTACTCCCACGAGGACGAGAATATGGTGCATTTTTAGCCAACGGATACCATCAATCCCAGAATTTAGCAGATATGGACAACGTTCTTTCACAGTTTCATAATAAAATAAACGACTTCGCGCGGGAGGAGATTTTGTTGAAGCCGTGAAAGAAAAATTGAATCATTAAATCATAATTATATTTATAATTGCAGCTTTGCTACTGTTCTGTTACATAATATACGCATCTAAAAGAAAAGCTATTTGAAAGATAAACTTTCACTACAACGACGCTGTTGAACTGCCAATGTTATTTTACTATAATTTATATTATTTGTGGCTGTTATTGTAAAAATTAATTTTTCAAATCGTAAAAAATTAGTATAATTAAAATTAATCTCGAAATATAAAATCTTCCTTCAGATTCCTCTGTCCGAATATTGAAGTTTCTAAATAGAAATTCTATCGATGTACTAATTAATGATCAGAATATTGTAACCATCGCATTCGATACTATTACTGTCATCTAAATATTCTCAGTGTACTTATCTATATTGTAACATCATTACTAAAAATCAATCATCGTCTCTCTATATCTTCTTCTAGTTCAGTGATTACTTTGCTAAGCAATATCTTGCACAATTAATGAATTGTAACGCCTGAATGAATCATGTACCGATTAAAAATCTTACGTTGTCGATGCTTGTTTCGCGAGGTAAACGCGAATTGAATAAGTAATTATAACTCTATCATTTAGTAATTAATTATAGTAATTAAATTATATTATAGTGCGATATTCATTTACGCTAATAGTGCATAATTTTTATAAATGAATTGCAGTCAGATAGTTGGTTAAAAAGCAAAACAAAACTCTTTATAAAATATCTTTATTTTTTGATTCACTCTTGTGTTCGTTACTTTTTCATTGCCTTGTCTGTAAATATATCAACATAAGTATCGATATACTCTCGATATACTCGCTGTATTTAACGATGTATAATAAAATACTGATATACCCATTTTTATGATGCAACATTATCAACAATATTAAAAGCACAAATTAAGGACAAATTCTATTAACATATTATGTTGTATAAATTATATAAATAACATATTATGTTATATAATTATATAAATTAAAGCATAAAACATACATTCTTACCTTGATGTAGGTGCAAAGAGCATCTCCTTTTGGTTCTCCATTGCCATCTTTATATAGTTTGATCTTGTCTTTTCCCTTTTCGTCTCTTGCTATGAGGCCACACTTGGTGAAGAGTTGCGTGAGTTCTTCTATGGTAATATCCAAAGGTAGGCCAGATACATAGATAGCAGTGTTATGAGCTTCGTCAACTTCAAACCAGGTCGGCGGTTCCTGAGCTTTCCGTTTGGCTTCTACTCTCCTCTGCTCCTTTTCTTCCTTGATTTTCTGAGTAGGCGGAGGCTGTTTTGGTTCTGGTGGTTTTGATTGTGGTGTACTCGTATCCGTAAAACCATAGTTCATTTGATACTTGGCCATGAAATCCTCATCAACTTTTGGAAACCAGGCATTTTTTTCTTTATCCCAGAAGTACACACTGCCATCATTTGGATCTGTATAAGTGTGCGTGTCGTTTTCAAAACCAAAAACTTCAGCTGCACCAGCTTCAGGACCAGATTCTTCCTTCTTTTCCATTTGAAGACTTTTCTTACCGTCAGAACTCACTTTCTTATCTTCTTTCACAATCCATTTATTATTTTCTTGATCAAACTTATAAGTAATATTCGTCGCCTTATCAGTGTAAATGTACGTTTGACCATCAAATTCATAATTCTTCATAGGATCATCCTGTTTCTCTGATTCCATGTTTGCTGGGACTGACGATGTATCAGCCATCTTCAATGATTCATTAGCGTAGCTTCCAAACGACAAACCTTGAATACAGAAAGGTAGAAACTTATTGACAATATTATAATGCAATAAGCATAACATAAACACAAAGAAAAAATACAAGATACATTTACAGATTACACGAATATAAATTTGTTTAGATAATATCTCACATTTTCGTTCGCATTGTAATATAGCTTATCAATAATTTAAATATCTTATATCCAACAAATTAATCGTAGACATGCAATTTAAAATAAGAGCAGCGTGTATAACATTAGAGAAATAAGGTTAGAAACATGATAGGAACTGACAATGGAATAATTCTTTCGTACCTATCAATATTTTTCGCACCAGCAAATTCCACGGCGATTGTTGCACTAATTAATAAGTAATTTGCGAGTTTATGATAATCAACATTAAAAATAATTCAATCTTATCGAGCAATTGATAGAAAGCCAGCCTATGTAACCGACGCGCGATATACATCGGACGCGACTGCGGCAGGTGTCACGTGATGCCAGCGCTACCTATACGTCAAACGCAACAATTATAATAATAAAAATTTAATGAGATGTCAGAATTATAATTGATGATCGTTTCTATAAATTGCAGATTAAAGACGGCCACTCTTACAAAAAGTTCACATGCCTGTTAAAATTTAAATAATTACTAAAATTAATTAGTGTTATAATTGTTAATATAGTACTAATTTCATGATTTAATTTTGTAAATTTGTATATACATATATATAATATATACGTTTAAAACTTAACAATAATTAATTTTTATTTAAAACTGTAATTTTAATGTTATCATCCGAGTTTGATTATCAATGGAGATATTAATTGTAAAAAAATTTGTAATTTTTCGGCAATATATAAGACATTATAGCATTAAAAATATGCGTACTTATTTATGCATTTATATAAATAATGTATTTAATAATATATTATCCAAATATAATATTGTTAAAGATCACAAATTTGTATCAATTATCGGTAATATCGTTGTTCTTCAATTATCCACAGATCCCATTGATATATGCTTTTTAACAAGTAACAATGTCTTCCAAGCGACACAATGCAATACAGTGTCATCTTTGTTTAACATTGACAAACAACAAGGATGTAATGACTTTACTGTGTTACACTGTCATCCATCCACTCGATTATAAATCTCTTTGTCAAAAATATCAAACAATTTAATTTTTTATATTACATTTACAAATTTTCATTATTCTTATTAAAATATCTGTATTTCTCCCAGCAAACATCAAATTACATGTAATGTATCTGTTATAATTGTAATTTTCACACTCAAGCAACAATATAACTGTAGTATAACATACATTATTACATATAGTTATATATTATTATAGTTATATTGTTGAGTGGAAACTTACATTCAAATAATAAACATTATTTGTCACTATTTTATTATTATTTTTCATCAAAATGATGTCTATAATATCATTAAAAAATAACGATTAAAAATAACATTAAAATAACGATTAAAAAACAACAGCTGTGTCACCTGGGAACTAACAGATACATTACATGTAACTTGGTTTGCTGAATTATTTATTTGTTTTTATACGAGTTATGTCATTTTAATTCCTTATAATTAATTAATACCTCCATTTAATTAACATAAGTTAAATGGGCCCTATGTTTCTTTATAAAAATATACTTACTCATTCTTCTTCATACAAGTTACATTTTTTTTTCTTCAAATTAATTAGTGTCTTTTAATCAACGAATAATTCTTATACAGATTCAATATTAATAACTGTGTTGCAGATTTTTACGTCAGTTCTGGAAAATTAAAACTGCGTGAACAGAATCAGTCATTTTCGACACTGTCGAAGATTGCTCCCGTTCTTTAGCGTTAAAAAAAAGTCAGTAGCGCATGTTGCCATACTTGCCATTAGAAATTGATTTCCAGTTGCTAGGATACGTGGCCGGCTTGAACGCGGCCGCGCCGGTGAGCATGCCTACTTACCTGGCGGTCAGTTGGCTGCAAGTTGCGCGGCGCAAAGTGCAAACCATGGGCCTGCCGGACATAGAGACTATACCCGGTAAATAATTTTTTTAAAACCAAGAAAGAGCACGCACATGAAAGAGAGAGAAAAAAAAGAAAAAGTACAGGAATTTTTTTTAACGCGCACAAATTCAACGCACTTACAAACTCGTGGAGTATTCTGGATCATCGTAACACCGGCCGTGTAATCGATCCCTTGAACAATAGCCACAATTTCCCCGGCATTATTAAAACCCCCAACGCGTACCCTCTTGTTTCGCGTGCCGTGTCGGTGTGAAGAAACGAAAATCGATACGTCTCATTGTTATCGAACGATTGCGAGTGTGTAGTCGCGGGATTCACAGTTAATTCATTCGATGATAAATGATATAATTGAGAATGTTGGAATTATTATATTACCGGCGCGGGGTCATGAAAGTTGCAAATGTACGTGATTTAAGTTGCCAAGTTTTATAAGCACTGTACAGCTTATAGAACAAGATGTCTGCAATCGAGTTCTTCCTTGCGAATTATAGTCAACGGCATACGATTCATTCGTTAAATAAGCTTGCAAAATCGTTTTATTTAATCGGCTCTTTAATCAGCGTGGCGTTGAATGTCCTCAATAATGAACAGTAGCTGGTTGCTTAGGAGCGTGCCGCTACCAGCACAATCCGGTCGTTAATCGGCTAATGCCACCGTTGCGGTTCATGCGAGTCATATACGCGCATTCATATCATTAAGGTTACTGGTCGGCGTTATCGAGGGCTATTATATTGCAATAGATAAACGAGTTGGGACAAAAAATTCCTACTCGCCGGAATATCACTTAAATTCTCTGATAAAGGAGAATGTTAAAAAAACCGATTTTTGCCCACAAAAGTGTAAACGTTTTTAATAAATTTTGACCTCCCGAATACGATAATGTTAATGAAAAGTTTGGGATCGATAGGGAACATCTTGAAAATTGAGGTTGGACATGATATATTTAAAAAATTTTAATATTCTTCTTTACTTTTCAAGGTGTTTCCTAAATGTCACGAACTTTTTAATAATTTTATAATATTTAGGAAGTAAAACTCTACAAAAACAGCATTTTTTTTACTTATTAGGTGTTGGAATTAATTCGTAGCGTTTTACAAGTGATGGGAAGTACTTTCATTAATGTATTTTTTAATGCTCATGTGAAATAAATAACATTCTTTCATTAAAAAACGCTACGAATTAATTCCAACACCTAATATATTCTTTTGGGCAAAAGTCGATCCTTTTTTAATATTTTCTAAAAAGAGCAGATTTTTGCTAAAAAAAATGTAATTAAAAGAAATAGTGTTTTTTTGTAGATTTTAATCTTCTAAATATGATAAAATTATTAAAAAGTTCGTGGCATATGGGGAACACCTTGAAAAGTAAATAAGAATAATGAAATTTCTTTAAAAGAGATTGTAAGGGCATAAAAATATGTATATATTTACGCTTTAAACAAATTACATACATGTGAAAGTTGTGTTCATAACATTTTATTTTTATTGAGCAACACATTTTTATACATTATTAATTTTATTATTATAAACAAAAATTTTAATTTTTTTGTATAATAAATATTTTAAGTACTAAAAATGACTTATGCAAGTTTCTTAAAACTTTTTTAATTTGCTGTGTATTCACATATACGGTCTTAATAAGTTGTTTATTATTTTTTAATTCATTTCATGTACATACACTTTAATAAGTAATTCATATTAAATCAATTATTTTTTAAATACACTAATATGAATTACTTATTAATGAATATTTTTCCAATATAGTATACGTTATTATGTGCATCAAATGACATCAATAGAATTAAATAATTGTAATAGATATCTTCAAATTTTATGCACAATTCAATACACAGGATCTGAAGAGATTAAATTCAATGTATAGTAAACAGTACGAGAATTAAATCGCGATAAAGAAGAGAGAATTGCTATTTCTTTCTCAAATTATTCTTTAACAACAATAATAATATGTCAACATAATGAATATTAATCCTTAATCATTTCTTAATGCATTTTCATTGCTATAACTTTCAATGCTTATATATTTTTTTAATTAATAAAACTATACTTGTTTAGTATTGTTATGTGTTCTTTAGTATCTGGTGTATTGCAGATTGGAAAAAATTTTTTACAAAATATATTTTTATGAAAATTATAAGCAACTAAATTAAGTTGATTTTGCCATACATTTGCAGTGTGTTGTTTTCGTTTTAAGACGCGTTTAAAACAACTGTTAATTCTATAATGTCAAATTTTACTTAAATGACTGTGAGTCGCCATTACTCAATCATATCGTTATTTTATATTGTACTAACAATGGTTCTTCTATTTGACACTATATAATGTGAATTTAACACTATATAATATCAAATTGACACGATATATAGTTAAATTTAATTATCATTTTAATCAAAACTAACGATATATTTAATAGAAGCAATACGACTCACATTAGATTAAAGTTAACACTATAAATTTAACAATGAAGTTAAAAAGAAACGTTAGGAATAGCACGGTAAATGGTGTACATTTGCAACAATAAAAAAATTTTTAATGATTTTTTTATCATTAAATCTTTCTTTAATTATTATGTATATGTGTGATGTCTAATTTATTGAATCATTAAAAAGTTTTTTATTATTAGAACCGAGCACCGTTTTATCACTCTGACTTCCAACATTCCTTTTAAAATAATTTTCATTGATATATTGTATAATCAGAAGTCTTTATTATATTTTCTGTTATCTAATCTTTAATGTTTTTATAAATTATTTTTTATAAACATAATGTCCACAGCTATTCTCGTTCTCTTATAAAAAGAATTTTATCTTATATAAATTTATCTTTAAAAAGAATTTTATTTTTTAAATTTATCTTTAAAAAATTTTACCTTTAAAATTATATGCATTTTTTAATATAATATATTTCTCCAATGTACACATATATAATCTCCATGGTGCTTTCGATATAATCTAATCTGCTTGCATTTTGAATATTTTGCATATGAATGAATTGCTATCCGCGTAGAATCGCTATCGACTATTAGATTATGTACATACATTGCTTTGCCGAGTAATTTGGCGGCTATTAACCGACCTCTAGGTCAATAGCCTTAGAAAATATATGAACTTCTCGAGGATTATCACTCTTTCTATAAAGTGGAATACATTTGCTTTTATCTTTTCAAAATGTTATAATTCTTCTTACACATTGTAAAGTTATAACATTTGTAAAAGAAATAATAACTTAAAAAACATACAAATTAAAGCTTTAAAGATGATATGAATACTAATCTCAATATTGATTATATGTATTGGCTTCCAATATTTATCTCATCTTGTAAAATAATTTTATGTTTTATTAACAATGCGTTTGAATTAAATTTTGCTAATATTGATTTTATATTTTTTTATATAGATACAACTCTACCATAGAGTATCTCAAGTAAGAGCTATTACGGACAGAGCGTAAATGAGTCAAAATCAGAAATGAGTTTGCAATAATCTGCTACACAACCAGGCATTGTAACTTGCAAACAAATTCATGTCTTCATTTCATTAAAATAACATATAATTTCAATATGATCCTTCACCGCTCAATTATTCTTTTCATTTGTATTTTATTTTAAAAAGCAATGATTTTAAAACGTTTGTACAACATAATTATTTAACCGGTTCTTAATAAATGATTTAAAAATAACTTTGAACAGTTTTAAAACGAAAATAACCATTCCTAAACATTTTATAAATGTTGATGTTCTACTTGAGAAGAAACATAGATATAAAAACACAAATATAAGGCATGTATCAATTAAAAAGAGATTTAACCAATGCATTGTCACTGAATTACTGAATTGTACTACTAAGGATAATATTTAAAAAACTAGAATATTTAAAGAATTTAAGAAGAATACCTGGAATTCGAAATATCAGGGTTAATAATATTTTTCGTAATAAATTATTTATAGGTATTAAATTGCTATTAGCAAAATTGATGACCAATTTAATTTGTAAAATTGTTATTTTAATTTATGATTACGTTGTATATCCGATAGTATAAATCGGTGCAATTTAAAGAACTAAAAAGATATAAAATAGGGATGGGAAGTAAATAACGTTATTAATTTTTATTGTTACTTTTTATAATAACGATTTGGTCATGACGTTATAATTTTTATGACAGTACCGATAACTATATAACTTAAAGTTTACATTTAAATAAAAGTTATTTTTAAAAACCAACTCTCGTTGTTTATTGAAAAGAGTAACTCATTACTTATAACAAATTAAAGTAATTGATTACAATTACTTTAAATAATAAGTAGACACGTTAGAAATAATGAATACTTTTTTCAATAAATAGTACTTAATAACAAGTTACTTTTCCAAAATGACTTTCCCTTTTTCTGAACTTTAGTTATCATTACCATCATAAAAAATTGCAATGTCAATGCCAAATCGTTATTATAGGAAGTTATGGTATAAAAATAACAATTTTTATTCCTGTAAAATATACATATGAAATATTATTAGGCGCTAAAATCACGATTGTTTATACATTTTCCTTAATTATTTGATTATTATTCATACAATATATAATAGTTTAGATGATCTTATTATTGTCTATGAATTATAAGCTAAAACTTGGAAAATTGGGAGCTAATAATTTACAAAGTTAAAAATATAAAAATTTAGAAATTTAAAGTTTTAAGGAAATTTATTAAAGATTGAAAGAAATACTTTTTAATCTAAAAATTCAAGTATTATAATTATACCTTTCACTACTTAATTTCACGACTTATTTAAAAAAGTCTTTAATAGAATGATTCTTGATAAGATAGTTCATGTTACTGTCCAAATGAAGGACAGATACAATAATGAATTATGCAAAAAGCCGCTGTTTGAACTTTTGATAAGCAAAACGTAAGCGTAGATCTCAAAGGATTTATCGCCGGTTTTGCGTTATTGACCTTTGCAAAGGGAGGCTGAAATACCACTCGTTAATCTCGTGTTAGAACGGCATTTAGTGTCTTAACGTCCTTTTTACTTTATGTTAGCTTTTAAACCTAATTTATGCCAAGGTTATGCAGTGATAAAACTTGCACTCAACTATATTTCGTACCTAATATATTCACAATATTTCCACTCACATAATGTTCAGAAATAAAAAAACTTATTAGGTGTTGGAATTAATTCGTAGCGTTTTTAAATGAAAGAATGTTATTTATTTCACATGAGCATTAAAAAATACATTAATGAAAGTACTTCCCATCACTTGTAAAACGCTACGAATTAATTCCAACACCTAATATAAAAAGTTTCGGCAATTAATTCTTTAAAAAATTATTTCCGTATTCATTAATATATTATCATAGATATATTAATATTAACATAAATAAATATTATAACAATCGTATTCAATTTTTTTCTAAAAATAATGCTAAACCCTTGATTTAAAAATAACTGAAGATTACGTTTTTTATATGCATATACATAATTATATTACACGTGATAAATCTAGAAAGATATAACTTCTTTAAGATTAGATTCTCGAAGATTAGATTGTTGATTTAAAACTATAGTTGTTTTTGCATGCAAATACATGCAATATAAATATATTTATGATACATTTATAATTTCGCAAAAGACTAATGTGCAATGATTACGATCATGCGTGTTGCAAATACGTCAGGATAAATTTTCAAAGACAATAATAATGACGATAATGATGATAATATTATAATAATAATAGAGAAAAGGCCCTTATTATAAGATATCGAGTTCATTTTGAATAAATGCTAGAAGTCTATGGGCAGAATTTAAAAAATAATAAGTCATTTTGAAGGGAATGTAATAAGCTTTAAGATAACGTTATACAAAATTTAATTCAAATTCCATTTGTTCTGAAAATTAAAGAAATGTAAAAAGTGAACAAATTGCAAAGTCAAAAATTGTGCTCCTAATATGAGATGCCCCAAGAAATCAATAGTAAAACACAAATTATAATGAGCATTGCAATTAAAAACTTTATTTCATGTTTCTAAAAAATGCAAACAAACACAGTCAGCGTACGTGAAAAATGAGCATGCGATAGATTATACCCAGAACTCGTATTTAGTATTTATAGTTGGAATTAAGCATCACAGAAATAGGCACTCGACGTTCATTCCGGTTGTTCTTTTTATTATTGTACAATAACATTTACTCTTTAGCAACGATTTCCACTATAATATAGGAGCATGAGTATTAGAAATACCCTGGGTATCTCATATTATATATACGATTTCCACGCCTTGTGGTATTAGGATCATCAAATCTAACTTCTGTAATTAAACAATTCAACATCCCGTATTTTTCTATTAGTACGACCTTCAACCTCTATCATTACATGAAAAATTTATTGCCAAATATTTATTTTTATTAAATAATGAACAAGGCTTAAAGCCTCATCTCAATGAAACTTGAAGACATCCAAATTCTAAAATCTTTTTTTACAATTACTACATATAATACATACAAGCATGATCTAATAATAAATTTTTTATTAAATAGTTTTCAATCTAAGAGTAATAAATTCATGATAGAACCAATAGGTAGCATTAACTAGTTTAACAGAAATGCCGGTACTTTATATTAGGTGCCTATCTCATAATAGGGGACTTTCCTCTAATAATAAAGATATGATTTTAAGCAGAGATTTATATTAAAAACTTTAACTATAAATTTTTTTGAAGTTCTAAAAAGGAAGCTTATTATTTTAAAACAAAAATTGAAATACAAGATTGATCGAGTATCAATCGAAAAATTCACGTGATTTAAAGCAGAAACTTGATGTTGCTTTCAATATTTAACGATATATCGACTTTTGTACATTGTAGAGACTGGGGCAGTGTTCACGATCGGCCGTAGCAGATTCGCGGATAACATTGCGTCGCATTTCTTCATACGTAAGGATCCAGTTGTTATCATTGAATGTGGGGATGAACACTCCGCTGTTGTTTGTCGTAAGTATTAAAACTATTTCTTTACAGAAGAATTTATAATACATTAGCTCCTAAAAAATCAATGGTCCAAGTTTAATCTTATAATCCAATATAATCCATCACCGATTTCAGTGAATCATTGATATTCAAATTAAGACTGAAATTATAATTTACATTAATTAAATTCAGATTAGATCCAATACTATATGGATATACAATACCATCCTCTCAGATTGGATCCTCCAAATTGAATAATTTAGATATCATACTTGTTCCAAATAATATTTAAATTTAATTTGAAATGAATCTAACTTAAATTATTGGAAAGAAATAACTCTATAAGGATAAAATTGACAATACAGGTTGGTTACTTTCCATTGACTATCGTTAATCAATATTGCGAAGTGTAGTATTGACAGTAAACCATGTATTCATAATAAGCAATGTTTGCAAACAAAATAGATACTTATTAATAAATAAAGATAAGAATGCTTTTGTTATAATTATCTGTTTTCTTTTTTTCTTGAATTTAGTTGCAAACTATTATCTATTTGTATATTTATATTATATTGCTCAGTTTTCTATTAATAACACGTTAAAATCGCGAATTTTAATTAATGTATTATAAAATTTATAGACTTTGTAATGCAAGACTGTTCAATTCTATGTGGTTTACAGCTTCTGTAGCATGTGTTTGTGTGTGTGTGTGTGTGTGTATAGAGTGCAGTTATGCTTACATAGAAATATGCACTGTCCAGTTAATCGATATTGAACACATAGTGGTTGATGTAGCAGATATTGTTAGTGTTATTAGCTCTACGTGTCTCGATGAAACGCGTACTATGTTATTACTTCACATATAAAAAAAAATCATTGCATCACTATTGCATCAGTGAAAATAAAGAAGAGGCTGTAAATAATAATGAAAGATGATGTAGCATTGTTTAAATCTCGCACTTATACACTAAACATTAATATTTTATTTATTGTATTTGCAATGCAAATTTTACTTCGTTTTCTATATTGTTACTCAAATAACAAAATCATATGCATTTCTCTGTATAATTTCTCTATAAATATTCTTTTGAATCTTTAGATATTTACTTGTACACGTTGTCTACTTGCTACGCTATCTATTTAGTATCGCAATGTAAATTATGTAAAACTATGTGTTTTTTGCTCGTAGATTTATATCTCTAGATACTTTAATTCTCAGGTTTCTTGAACATTTTGTTACGTAAATGCAGATACCATCTTAATGTTAGGAATGGTTTCTGTAGACGTTATAATCTAGGTAAATATATTCTTCAATTTTAATGCTTAGACCTGCTTTGTTTCCTTTCTTATTTTAGAAACTGGCAGACTCTTTATCTTTGGCAGTAACGATTGGGGTCAACTGGGTCTGGGTCATAGAAATCATATCAGCAAACCATCGTGTGTAAAAAGTTTGTAGCCATCCTATCGTAACAGCAAAAAATTTATATTAACAAAATGACTGCATTTAACATATTAAATATAATTACGTTCTAGATTTAATGTTGACTACGTTTTACGTTTAAGGGGATATTCTAATTTGTAAGGCTAAAAATTACATGATTATTCAGGAATTTTTTTTTTTAAATTTATTGATTTTCATTTATATTTGTTTCGTTTTTTTTTTATATAATATAATGGAATAACCGTAAATTAAATTCCGTAGTTTCAGTAATAAAAGAACATATACTAAATAGACACGCAAAAATTCAAGTCGACGCTTAATTTCCGAGATATTATATTAATGCAGTTAAAAAATGCCGTTTTAAGAAAAATGCATTTAAAATTTCAACTACGATTTACAATAAAAAAAAAAAGTATAAGTAATTAATTGTATCTACAGCTATCTTAGCCTAATCAGCTCAATCAGCTATTGGTTTTGGTAATATATTTTCTAGACTAATCAACTTTCCGAAAATGCAATAAAAATAAATAAATTTTTTTGACCTGACAAACTAAATTAATATTTTTTTTATATCATTAAATTTAATTTGTATGAATATTAGTCTCTTTCACTTTATCTGTAGAATGTCAGAAATTTACAGTTACTAAATGTCACGCGAGGTTAATTCTTTTTCAAATTCTTCCATTTAATAAAGCTACTTATGATTTTAATGAAAATCCAACATGTTTTAGTTCTGAAACCGGAAAGAGTCACACACGTGGCATGTGGGAGAGCGCATACTTTAATATGTACAGGTGAGAAACTAATCATGAATAAGAGTGTATCGTTATATACGGAGTGTTCCAAACGTACTTTCTCTGGATAATACATCTAAATCTAGCAAAAATCTAAATCTACGAAATTTTCTCAATATAGCATATGTCATAAGGATCTAAGTCATGAGAAATAAAAAATTAATTTTTGACTAAATAATTAGTTCTATATTTGTCAAAGCAATAGACATTATTCTAAATATATGATGTCTAGAAACACTCTTTATATATGTACATACAACTGCCATTAATGGATGCGAGATATTAAGTGAACATACCGTTTCTATATGTGGCTTTGCGTGTCATGAACTTCAGCGAATATTTGCCAAGTCATTCAACTTCAAACTTGTTCTTTGAAGGGATCAACTGGATAAGAATTCTCTTAAATGGCACGCCACTTCGCTAACTTTCTAAGTAGGAATTCGAGATATTAATTTCGATCAAATGATTAGATCGCTTCAGGCAAATAGCTTACAAAAATATTCTTGCAGCTAATTTTATCAGAGGATTTTCTAATTTTCTTAAACTTTTTCTAATTAGCTTAATTAAATATTCATGAACGAAAGCTAAATTAATTTTTTTATTTTATTGTCTTTGTACGAATGTTTTGATTTGATAAATATGTAAACTTTTTAATTTCTTAGTTAATAAACAACTCGAACAATTATGTTGAAATGATTTTTAGGTGCTCAAAAAATCTTTGCGTGCGGCAGCAACCAAGAAGGTCAACTAGGTCGGGAAAATTCCGTGATAGGTGATAGTTCCAGTTCTCCAATCTTGATCTACGATTGTGGGCTCGCTGGACCACGGATCATCCAACTTGCAGCGGGATCACATCATTCGATGGCTCTAACAAGCGATGGAGGAGTTGTGGCCTGGGGAAGCAATCTGGAAGGACAGTTAGGATTACCAGAAATTTCAGGTTTGGTTTACAAGCCTATGAAAGTCCCCATTCCTGAACCGGTAAAAGAAATCAGCGCGGGATATTATCATTCAGTTTTCTTAACTGGTAATTATTTGATAATAACACTTATTTTTACGTGATATAATAAATTACATAATAACTTGAAATATACGTGCAAATAAACAAAAATATATGAATGTTTTTCTTCTACAAATTATTTTTTTCATATTCATTTAATGCAAAAGAAAGAAAAGAAACCTATTTAAGATATTTTTTGATCCAAGAAAATAAAATTGAATTCCAAGAATCTGTCATTCTGGAACATCACAGCATACTTTCCACAAGATAAAATCGCTTCCGCTGCGGCACGCTTATCGCTGCTCGCATGAACACGAGAGATTGTAAAATATATTAGCATGTATATATGTAATTTGGCAATATGGCTTGTTTCCAGAAAGTGGCCTCATTTATATTTGCGGCGAGTCGGAAAGTGGTAAACTCGGACTAAATATCAACTTTTCTACTCAAGTTGCACCGAAACAGATGCAATTACCGGCACCGGCACTTCATGTCGCATGTGGTGGTCATCACACATTTATACTAGCAGGTTGGGATCAAGATTTTGATAGCAATATATATTAAATGCGGTTTTAAATTTGCTTCGCAAATCTGTGAAAAATTCTGATCAATCTAAAAATTCTGATTTGATATTTTTTTATTTTTTGTATCCAGAATATTACAATCTTTTCTCCCACAAATTGATGTAAACGTTCGATATTTAACAAAAAAATAAATTTAAAAAATTTTATTAAAGAATGATATTTGTTTTTATAACAATTTCGATATTTTGTTAACTTTCCTTTGAATTTTATTACTGTCTTTTCCAAAAGAAGTTCAATAAATTCAGAGTATTAAGTATAATTATAGCTGTATATATATTATAGCTGTATAATAACAGAGATTTTTTTATAATAACAAGATTTAACTAAAAAATTAACTATATATATTTTTAGAAAATGGCAATATTTACTGTTCCGGTAGTAACGCCAGTGGACAACTTGGTATGGGTATAAATGTTAACGAGACACCTACACCAAAACTTCTTCCACGCGGAGCTCTTCAAGATGAAAAAATCATCAAGATTGTTTGCGGTGAAAGTCATAGTGCTATACTTACTGGTAATTAAAATTCTGTTTTAATCATCATGTTCTGAAGTCTGTAAACCTTTCATTAATCGCATTATAATTATTAATAACAGAGTCCGGCAAACTCTTCACTTGTGGCGATGGCCGACATGGCAAGTTGGGTCTAGAAGAAAACGAAAATAATGTTCACGAAGTAACATTTGCTGTCAAATATCAAGAGCTTTTTGTTTCAAATGTATTTGTTTCTTCTTTTTAAATAAATATGTATCACATTTTCATCGCGTTCTAATTGTTTTGTTCATTTTGTGTAAGGTTGCTTGTGGAGGATGTCATACAATATTAGTTGGCCGAAGACATGAGATAGATTATCAATCGCGACGGCAGTCGGACTCCATGGTAAATGCAATTATATTGCATTTATATTGCATTATAATGCAAGATTTGTATGACGAATGAATTATTAATTATGTTTTTATTTTTAATTAATAAAGTTGCTTATGAGTTCTCAATTTTAGGAACAGAAAAAAAGTTCTCTGCCTCCTTTAAAACTTCCTATAAATATGCAGAATGAACATCGAATGGACAATATGGAAAAATTGACAGACGAAAAGGATGATTCACATCATTCTGATAAAATTAGTGAAGCATCCAATAATAATGACATTCGAACAAATTCTTCGCCAAAGGAAGATTCGCCAAAAGAAAATACAGATATTGTTAATAACAAAGAAATTTCACCTTCAGCAGAAGACGAAAAAATTACAAATCCATCTTTGGAAGTTATTCCATCAGAAAGCTCTCAAGAAAAAGATCAAATCGACGATGAGGATCATAATAATGAAAATATTGAAAGCAAAGAAAATGATGAAAGTAAAGATATTAATGAAAATAATGAAAATCAAGAAAATAATAAAAATATGGAAACATCAGCGATAGTAGTACCAGATGTTGAGGAGTGTACAGAAACAGAAGTCTCGAGGATAGAAGAAGAAAAGGAACAGAAAATGACGACGAATCCTATACCACCACCAAAACCACCGAGACTAAAATCTGCAAGTATCGAAGATGCAAGCGAAAAAGAATCTTCAAAGGAGAACGAAGAAGATGAAAAAGAAAAAGATGATGAAGAGATGAAGATGAGTAACAAAGAAAATTCAAGTGCAAAAATAGCTAGAAAATCATTATCAACAATTTCGCAAAAAACTGTGGAAGCTATCGAGAATTCGATAGAAAAAGTCGAGGAAGATGAAAATACTGAAGAACCAGAGAAAGCAGAGATGGACACACAGGACGATACTGATGTTATACAATCTCCAGCGCCGCGAACAGGTAAAACAGGCATGTTTCTTCTTTTCAAGAATTAAATAAAACTACACGTCTTGGTAATCAATTAAAACCGCCCATCGAATGTAGAAAAGTTTCTGAATCCTCTCTGAGATATTATAATATTTCTTGCAATAAATACTTTATTGCGATTTAAAATGCGATTTAAATTAGTATAAATAATGCAGGCCTGTAAAATTGGAGGTGTTAAAAGTTAATTGGGATTTAATAATGTTTTTAATGTTTTTAATTTTTTGCACCGAATCCGGGGTTTTGCAGAATTGCTCTATCACGTCAAGATTTAGAGATATCTTAATCTGAAACTGTCAAAAAAGCCATTTTTAATCATATTTAAAATTTAATTTAATTTAATTTAAAATTAAATTAAAAAAGAAAAACAGTTCATAAATCTTAGTCACCTTCGAATTGATATATCTCTGAAAGAAAAAATTGCTTTGAGATGGTTCAGGTTCAGCGCAAAAAATTACGTAAGAAAACACACACATTGTTAAATCTTAATCAACAAAACCATGCAGGCCTGTATAATATATTATAAATTAAAAATATATTATTAAATTGCTTGTTAATTTAATTTAATGATATCTAGTTTGCAAATTTTTTAGAACAAATTCTCATTCTAAAAAAAAA
>NC_141853.1:2767599-2817599 GCF_024713525.1 Acromyrmex echinatior
GAATTTCTATACAAAAGATCGTCCTTCTTCCAATTTCTTTCATGCTATTTGCATAACGATTTTTGAGAATCCTCTAAAACGCAACTGAAACCGTGAAACTAAAAGAGACCCGTTGACCTAGTTACATGAACGAACGGGTCCTTATCAAAGACAGCGACAGATGTTTTCCGAAAATTTCTGAATTACTCGGCAGAATGTGAGGAAGAAAATTCCGCGATTCTCTCGGTCCATTTATTTCGCGATCGTGACTCGATAGCGAACACATTTAACAAGTTTCTCGGCATTCGATTTCGGAGTGATATAAAAATATATATTCTAAATTAAGAATCATTCCGATTCATCGTGCGTATCGTCGCTCTCCATTCGTGACATTTACGGATATATGAGAATTACAATGATCGATATCCAATCGTCAATTCTCTCTCTCTCTCTCTCTCCCCCTCCCTCCTCTGTCCCCCTCCCTCCATCACCCCTCCCTCTCTCTCAATAAATCACTACGTTAGACAGGCACTGACGGAAGCAGAGGAAATGCATAGTCCGCGAGAGCGATCGGCTTTTTATCGTCGTTATTTTCCCCAGGCCGGCCTTTAGCTGGGATGGCCCGGGTCATCCTACCCTCGTCCCGACTACCTCTAGTCCTCCACGACGCCAAAGAAGCGTCCACGAACTTGGCGTGGTAATAATTTCCACGAGAAAGTCGGAACTTGGACCATTCTGCTTTCCATTACGGGGAGAGACGCTTTTCCGAAACTTTCTAGTCTTTTTTCCGTTAAAACAGAGATGGTTGCGTCGTCTGCGTGGAGGAACCAACCAGGAGATCGTACATCGCGTACTAACCAAATTCACCGCAGTTAAAAATTCCCTTGGCTAGCCCCCGACCCACGGTATCATCGTTATTAGAACAGTCGCTGGGAGGCGTCGACTGAGTTACGACGCAATTATGCCGCAGAGTAATACTCGTACGTCAGTCTGAAATGGTCCAGCAGCGGTCCCCTTCGCTTACATACTTCCTCAGAGTGGGTTTTAAATAAATGGTCTGGCTCCGTTCGATTCAGTAATGTTCTCATACCGAAATCGCCGAAACACGTGTGTTCATGCGCGCGAATTTTCTTTCTCTCCGTTTCACTTATTTTGCGTTTCGGAAACAATGGTTCCGCATGCAATTCGCAATAAACATGCGCAACCAAATGTATTCAACGACTTTTCGATATTTTAACTCTCCGCCGGCCACATGGAATTTTAATTCCTCCATCAGCAATAGGAATCTTCGAGAAAAACACAGCAATTTTTTTTATTGTTCCGGTTTATAAAAATGTGAAAAAATTCTGGTATATTTGTTAAGCTTTAACGAGTTTTTACCATAGCAGACGGATATATTTTATCTATTTTTTACAGATTTAAAGTTATCTGTCTAAATTCATTATCAAAATATTGATGGCCCTTAAAATCTTAGACGGTGGAAAGTTAAGAGTATCTAAAAAACTAATTACTTTATACTAATTTTAAATATTTTATTATATTTTTTCTTGATATACATTCTCAGGTCTCTGAAACCCTATCCATATTTGTTACCGTAACTTCCGTAAAAATGGATATATTTCAATTAATTTTTTTTTTCGCTCGATGGAGAATTTTAATTCAAGAAACAAATCCATAATGTGTAAAAGTTGATAGAATTAAGGAGCTTCAAAATATACAAGTTCAAAGAAAAAGAAAAGTTCAAAAACGCAAAAAAAATCTGAATTTACCAAATCGCATTGGATTTTCTGGAACCCCAGTGTGTATAGTTATAGTATTAATTTTTTATATCTTCAGAGAATTTTTAAAAATAATTTAATAACGTGTTTTAATGTCTAAAACATAAATTACACAAACATTTTTAAATGTTAAACTCATACTGAAACATTTACAAAATCTCAGAAGGAATATTCCATAGAACACATGAAAATTATTTCAAACTATACTTTATTAACAAAAAAATAAAGTTTAAAATTGTGTGAGCAAAGGTAGGTTGCAAGAAATAACTATAACGTTTGGGATTTTTTACCGTTTCTTTTCTCTTTGTGCACTTAATCGTTAAAAAAAGATATAAACCCGGCAAAAAGCGTATGATGAATAAGTCATCGAACTTTCATATCAAAGTAATGCATCCTAGTAATCGAATGAATTGATCAAAAGTAACGGTGCGAGAAAAGGAAGCTTTCACACGCTGAATGATATTGCTTTTTAAACGATGAATGACTCGCATTTAAAGCTTAAAATTTTCAATTCATTATATTAAAATGGACAGTTACAATGTTAAAAGTTCCTAATGAGAAACCTGACACAGGCGTGTCAAGAATTCAATACCACGCAAATGTACAATTTGTAATAATACAAAAAGGAAACAATTGTATCGTCACTGAGAAATTTAATCCAATTATGGTGGATTATGGAAATGGAACTGACTTTTGCGTTCTTTAGAGAATTTACTCGTTCAACGAAATCGAAGCAGACGTTAACGTCAGGTACTACGGAAATCTTGAAATCTATTGTTCTCCCAAACACAATACTTTCTTTCCCTGCAGCCTCATCGGTCTTATTGTTGCAACGTGCGCGAGACTTATCTCATTGTACGTTTCATTTGAGACTATCAACTCGTCGAATGAATCTTCCCAAAGTCGAAGGTGTAACCAATTTAAACTTTGCAGCAACGAGTATTGTCTATATATGCCGCTACATCGAGAACTTTTTCAATTTCCAAACCGACTTGTAATAAAGTAGTCATACACATTCTTCTTAACGAAGTTCTTCGGTTTAATAGAACAGCATCCACGGGTACTCGAATTCTACGATGTAATACAGATATAATCAGTACATTATTTCAGCAAGACATACGTTAAAGAGAAAAAGATAAGAAACCAGTGTAAGAAGGCGCGAATCATCCTTTACAGCGAGTTGAAACGTCTACTCATTACTTCACCGTGTAACAAGCTCCCAAAGTCGACATAAGAGAAATCCTTGTTGGAAACTAGACGCCTACAGGGACTACATCTAAGTTTTACTGCGAAAAGTTCCCGCAGGCGAGCGCGCGCCACATAGAATGACGAAGAAGCGAGGCTTGTACGCTCACGGCAAGTTGTTATCGCTATCACGGCTAGATAACTCTCCGAAGTGCATTCGAGTGATCTTCGTAGAGAATCGCGACGCGGTCTTCTCTGAATCCGCCTAGCCACTCGCTGGCAGTGATCCATCACGCGACACC
Source organism: Acromyrmex echinatior (assembly GCF_024713525.1). Classification (NCBI taxonomy): domain Eukaryota; kingdom Metazoa; phylum Arthropoda; class Insecta; order Hymenoptera; family Formicidae; genus Acromyrmex; species Acromyrmex echinatior. The sequence goes on from NC_141853.1 coordinate 2,770,844, forward strand.
CCGCCGTGTTTAGATAAAGTCCTTCTCCCAGACTTCTACGTTCCTTCTTCCGTCTAGACACCAACTCTTTCCTCGTTTTAACATTTTCTCGCTATTTGTTCTAGACTCTACCGAGCGAAGAACGATGACGAAGATCACGAGTTTCTGATGAGCTAACGGTATCACGCGACTAAGATAAAAAGTACGAGAAAGATCGATGAAACGAATTGTAGAATATCTGCGTTTATTAATCGCCTCTTGAAATTTGCATTACTGAGATATCATTTGTCTATCGTTAAAACGATATTGATAAAGATATTTTACAGTGGCATTAGAGTATCGTCAGTAATTCTCTGAAAAGAAAAGCACCGAGCACGTTGAAAATTAAGGTTGTATTTTTTAAAGTACATTCGCTAAAATGCATTTATTTAATATGGCGTTCAATCATGATTTTTATAATTGATTATACTTTGTTATGATTTCCGAGACATGCTTTTTTACGAGATTTTCACAAATGTGAAAATGATATCAATCGATGGATCGCAATCTCGGGATGCAAATCCGATTGAAAATATCTAATCAATTATGAAGATGAAGCTTCGAGAAACATGAATATTTACTTTCAAGCAATTACCTTTGCACTTTGGAAGATTTAAAGATTTTTACCAACTCTGACAGAAAATCTCATGGGAAGCATGTTTCAACGACAAGCTATAATCAATAATAATGTTGATTGGATATTATATTCTAAGTAAATGCATTTTACTGAATGTAATGTAATTTTAAAATATAACCTTAATTTTTAATATGCTTGCTTTCTTTTAGAGAACTGCTGATGCTCATGTGTACCACTAACTGTACCTGTGTATTATAAATTAAACTAATTAATTATGACACAGCAAATTATTAAGTAAATAAGATAAAGGCAACAGGATAAGAATATTTTTCTTCATCCGAACGCAAATACTCACGATGCAAATACTCACAAATCGAATTGTATCTTAATGTGAGGACTAACGCATGTGATTTACGGACGGCACGCTCGGTCCCATGTTGCATGCGCGTATAACTTATCGGAACACGTAGCGGCAGAAATTTTCAAGGGAAAGTTGTCCCACGTTTCGCGAGAGGGTTGATAAATTAGGGAGATTATTAGGAACAGGCTGTTGCAAGAACTGTTTGTTGATAAACGTGCTCGGTGCCGTCGTGCTTAGCTTAGCCGCCGCGTCTTAAACCGCCGCGTGATCGTAATGGTAAGTCGTAAGCACGTACCTAACGTAAGTCGTAACATAAGGCCCCGCTGCGGCGACGGCGATAGTATGTGCGGCCTCACACCGTGCTACGTGCTTATGGTTCCTCATTATAATCGCGGAACAGCGCTTTCTCTCTCTCTCTCTCATTGCCTGAGGATTGTTTTGCCGAAATTGCAAAAGTTAGAAATATTATCAAAATTAAGTCTATTCTACAATTGTGTAAGCGTAGTTGTAAGTAACTGTAATTCAAGAACTGATCAATCGAATATGAAAAGAATTAGAAGTGCACCTGATCGTAAAATTACCGGATATCGGATATCTAGGCAGAATGTAACATCGGATACCCGATATTCGATCGGATCCGGAGAATGTCTTCAAAAAAAAGCGTATAGAGAAAAAGATCGTAATTTTGTAACAATGTATAAGATGTTAAAGCATCATTAATATACTTATTTCTAAAACATTTGTATGAGAAATATGATTAATTTAATGATAATTTCAACCGGATATATTCCCGAATACTAATGATATCCGGCTATCCAGTCGGATAGTAAAAAAGTGCCGGATAAGACCGGATACCAGATACTTTCCGGATATCTGGTGCATTCCTAAAAAGAATATTCGACAGTGATTGGTTAATTCTTACAACTACAATCACTTACAGCTACGCTTACGCAATTGTAGAATGGACTTTAGGGCTGCTGCAGACAAAATTTCTGTAACAGTAACCTTAAGACGTGAACTTAAGCCGATGAGCCAATCAGAATGCTGCTTTAGATCTACGTACTCTAACGGAAATAGAAATAGCAGTAAATTTATCCATAAGGCACGTTTCAACCGATTCGCCTTATTGCCAGGTTATGGATAAGTTTACTGTTATTTCCATTTCCGTCAAGATTACATAGACTTAAAACAATATCTTGATTGGCTCATCGGCTTAAGTTTACGTCTTAGGAGTTCCGCACAATAAAAGGAACAGGGAACAGAGAATAAGAATTTCAACCTATCAGAAATCATGTATTGTGGGATACAATTTCTAATAAGTTGAAATTCTTATTCTCTGTTCCTTGTTCCTTTTATTGTGCGAAGCCTCTTACGGTCACTGTTGCAGAATTTTGTGTGCGGCAGCTCTTACTGCGTATGAAACGCGAAACGATACGTCAACAAATGGCGACACGTCACTCCTTTTTTGCCCTTGAAAGTTTCCATCAGTTTAGACCGACGGTCATTTATGAAGCTAATAAACGATAATGCAAAGGAGACTTCTCATGGAATGTGATGGATATTCATAAGAAGTTAAATATTTATCTCACGAGTATTATTCGCGACAGTATTAATTCTCGATAGCTGCATTATTCATTCCTTGTGGTCACAGTGGAATACATAAATATAATTTGCAAACAAACTATATTTGTATACATATAATGTTGCATACGTTGTATCAATTAATATTAATGCAATACTTATCGTTTTAAAGAAAAAGAGAAAACAAAAGTCATAACCTACACTGAAAAAAATAATTTACTAAATCTTATTATATATTTCTTTGAATAGTACCAAGTAAACATTTAATTACAGTAAATAAATATTTACTTAATAAAAAATGATAATTGAATCAAATCAATGGTTTTGTACAAATAAATATATATGTTTACGTTTAGTAAATATTTAATTTTACTATTCAAAGAAATACATATTAAAATTTAGTTTCTTTTTTCAGTGTACACGTCTCTCTTACGAGGAGATTGCAGGGCGAATTGCACAAAACATAAAATCGGTAACTTATATCGTATGTAATATTGGCGGCGTTTACGAAGTCGACCCTCGAAGCCACGAGACTCTTAAGTTCCCACACGGCTGATGAAGATTTCCCAATATATCCGATAAAGCTCGCCCTTTCTGCACCCACACGGGGGTATAGTAACACATCACGAAGTCGCGGAAGTTTTACCGCCGAGGCGGGGACTTTGAGAGCGGAAAACTCGAGAACCTCCCGCCTAATCACGCTGCCTGGGAAGAGTGCGGCGATAGCAACGGAGTTGTAGCAAAGGAGTTGTTGGCGGCAATATTAACTTTGATATTAGACGGCGCTAAGAAGAAACACAGCCAATAACTTCTCGGTCAAAGTGGTCGCGATTGGAGAACAGCGCGTCGCCCCGTCGCGAGAAAACACTTTCTCGCGCTTTTCAATAATCGTCGCGACACATATCACAATAAAAGCAACCAAGTCTCGGCTCGCCTTCTGTTCGCACATACGTCGATGTCGATGTCGTGATATCGCGTGCGTGACGCACTCGTGCGCCTGTGTAAGTGTCGATATTGAACTCCGGTGCACCCACCGGCCGCGCATATTGCAGCTATTCCGTCCATTTCTTCGAGTCCCGTCGTCGTGACCTGTCGTCGCGTTTGCCTATTCACGCTTTCGTGCTTTTTTAATTTCTTCCTCATTCTTCGTAGCCGAAAAAGTCCGCCGTTTTTTTTCTAGGCAAAATGAACGAATGGAAATATTGTGGAAAACCGCTAGTAAATCAAATTATAAATAATGTATGTTTCGGGAGAAGTTTGTAGTAAGAGTTTACTTATAGGAATTTGTCTGTAATATCGTAGGAGAGCTTACTCGTGTAAATAAAACTATGAATCAATCGATATTCCGTCAAAAAGTAAAAGTATATTGCAAGAGACGTGTTCGTCGATCTATATTAGTCGAGACTATGGTCGTATCGACGCTTCCATCATATGATTCAAAAACTCATCAATAGTAATTCCGTGGTTCAAATACCGTTAATTAACAGAACACTACGGATTCACTGATATTCGGTATTCATTTCGTATTTATATTTCACTGTCATCCCGCGTATCGCAGCTTTGACGCATTGCGTTTGATGTAGCGCGCGACTTCGTCACGTCCAATCTCCGTCGGTCTCACATTTTTTTTCGAAATTGACGAACAAATTTCCTAAAAAGACAGATAACTTACGGGGGAGAGAGAGAGAGAAAGAGAGAGAGAGAGACAGAAATAAATAAATAAAGTATTTATTACTGTTCTAAGGCAAATCTACTAAGAATCAATCCACGATGAAAGACAAAAAGAAAACGTATAATACAAAAAAATAATAAAAAATAAGAAAGAAACATAATATAGGATTCTTGCTAGATAATGAGAGAGAGAGAGAAAGTATTTATTACTGTTTTCTAAGGCAAATTTACTAAGAACAGACAAAAAGAAAATGTATTAAAAAATAATATGAAAAATAAGAACGAAAACTAATGTAATGAGAGATTTCTGCTAGATAATGAGAGAGAGAGAGAGAGAGAGAGAGAGAGAGAGAGAGAGAGAGAGAGAGAGAGAGAGAGAGATTGTTATGAGAGGACGAAGTACGGGTAAACTCGAGCGAAGCTTTTGGTGGCATTTCGCGCGTCCCTTTGAATGAACGGCAGGCATGTGGAATCGAGTGCACAGTCATCGATCCAGAAAAACGAAATCTTCCGGCGATTCCAAAGTGTGCTACGGCTGCTACTTTTTCTTGTACCGTAATTATGTGAAACAATACGAGAGAGAAAAAGAAAGAGAGAAGAGAGAAGAAAGAGGGGGGAGGGGGAGGGAAAGAGAGAGAGAGAGAGAGAGAGAATGGGGGTAGGAAGGGCAATGTGCTGCGGCATAGGTATATTGAAAAATTCCAAAGGCCCTTTCCCCGTCTTCGCCCCCGGTCGTCGTTTCACAAGCAACTACCCTGTCTCTTCCCCGGTCCCTTCTATGCCCCCCTCCCCCCTTACGACAGAGATTGATGCGGGGAATGCAATTTCCTCAGACTCTAGCGCGTTTATCCTCTGGTGCACCTTTTCCCTACGTCCCAACGATCTCTCTCGCGCCAACTTGCGCATTTGTATTAATACGATCGGGGTGGATTCGAGAGGAAATTCTTCAGCGTCGCAGGATTCTAAGCTCACGGAAGTGTGTCGGCAATCCTATTATCTTCGAGCGATCACGAAGCCGCGAGGTGAAATAGCCGGGTCAGATCTGCAGTATTGACCAGATTGGCCGGATAAACGTAAAAGGAGCTTACATTAGAAAGAAATGAATTGAATTACAGTTAAATGATTAACAATAACGTCAGTTCTTTTTTTTTTTTTTGAAGTCAACATAGCACTATGAGGCACTTGTTGAGAAATCTTGAAATCTCATTCTATTTTCCATCACTATACACAGTTGCACTGTAGATCAAAAAGTATATGGTCATATATGATTAATATTTCTTTTTATATATTATAAAATATAATACATGTATTAAATGTCTAGCATAAAATATATATATAGTAACATAAAATCTCTTATAAGTTTTATTAAGACGACTACTTGGTAAATAAGACTTTTTGACTGCTGCATTGCTGGATTGCTACATTATTCTAATTCACTGTTAAAATTAAATTTGTAGCGTCAAATTTAATCATATAGTGTCAAATTGACACTATATACGTAGTTTCAACTTTAACCACTATTTTAGTATAAAATAACGATATATTGAGTAGAAGCAGCGATTTAAATTAGGCTAAATTAGGATTAAATTTCCTTGTTAATCCTTTATCCTCGTAATTTTCATTATCTGTAAAAGAGCTATCATATAAGCTCGCTTGATTCGTCATATTATCACAATTAGCGCACCCTTCGCTTCATGGCAGGTCGCCGCGAGACTCGTGCGCAAAATCTGAGGTAATATCAGGATAATTGAGCCGTCACGCGTCACACTGTGCCATGTATTTGCACACAGCGAGTCTGTAAACAGGAATGCAAATAAGCAGCAGCGCGTGAGAGACGATGACCTTACTTTGCGCTCGATTTTTCTACCTCCCGGCGGTGGGTTTTATTGCCGACGCTCGTAAACCCGAGGTCTCGCATCGTTTATTCCCCGGCATGCGAGAGCGTTTTGCGCGCGATTAAGCGCTGCTGTCCGGCCAGAGAGACTTACGACGACGCATAACGAATAGAGCATAGTTACGCCGGATCGCTCATCCGAAAACAACGAAAAGAACCGAGCGTCATCTCGCATTACGCATCTTCATATATAATAGCATGTATATATACGTGCATAGTATAGCGAATAATTAACCGGAATTCTGCTGGCACAGCTAACTGCTCCGTTTGATAAAACGGAGTGATAGAATTATTTGCTGCAGCAAAGGATTACAAACTCGTAAAAGATACTACATACAGTAAAAGAAATGTACAGTTCAATAGTAAACTCAGCTTTTGAAAAGATCCCAGGTATGTCTAAAGTATACTACTGTATATATACTACTTTATGGAGAGATAGCTTCTTACGGAAGATAACGGGGAAATTATATCTTGCGCCACAAAGGAAGTCTGTAAAAATATCCCGTCTATTCTTTGAAAATAGTCGGAGTCGCGTTCTTCTCCACGCAGAAAAGAAGATTTATTTCCGCTTCTGCACGAACGAAGCGACCTTAAAAGATTTCCGGATATGTGTTGGTCAGCACTAGAATAGTAGCTACAATCAAATATTAAAAATGTTTTTGTAACTCCAAAAGCGAAGTGGATCAATGTTGAGGGATGCTGAGGTCGTTTCGCTATTCGTTCGAATTTATCGGATATGGGCTACAAAGACGATAATGAACTGACGAGCCGTTCGGTCCATAGCTTTTGCTTTGTCTGTATTCCCGGTTCGACTTCCATCTCGCAAGCTACTCACAATGAATCACTTATTTGCTTCGAACTACAAAAAGCACAAAAGACCCTTCCATTAATCAGAAACTTCGACCATGTCCCTTTGGTTGTTTTTCCTTACTGATGGAAGAAATGAGGGCAGGGATTATCGACCGAATTAACTCGCCGATCCGGCAATCCGTAGTACTCGCAAATACTATTTTACAAACAAACACGGGACATGTTGAACATGCATTAAGCTCAAGCTAGGAACACACAGTTGTAGCGCTGCAGGTGTAAGAGCTAAATAAATCGGCGTAAGATCAACCAGCCCACAATTTCGCGTATGTCTCATTGATCGACGTTTTGTCGATCGTAAATTTAGCACGATGTTTTGCCGCGACAAAAGTGCGAGAACAATCGAAAGCACAAGCAATACGGCATTCTCTCCCGCAAGGGACAAACGAGCAGGTACAACGGCGTATAAATTCGATTCCTCGGATCGTGAAACTCGAAACATCGCTAACTCGCAAGCAAACTCCGGCTCAATCAGACCCTTGTTAACTCCGGCTGCTATTACTACGGATATTGAAGTATTGATTTCGTTCCTCTCTCCCTGCTGAAAGTTTATGTCGGCATTACGGATTTCATGCCTTCTCTACTTACTTGTTCTCTCTCTCCCTCTCCCTCTCTCTCCTCCCTCTCTCTCTATCTGTTTCCTTCTTTCTCTTCTTGATAATTTTATCCTAGCATCGCCAACTGTCACTATAGATAGATATTTGCATTTCAATCGGCTGATTAAAAATCTATAATTATACCGTTCTCGCGGTAAAGATGGATGAGAACTTTTCTGTGAGATCGATTCTCCTTTTTCTTCTTCTACTCTCAGCTAATTCATTGCTTTGTCTAAAAGTAACGTACCCATCGGTGGGTGGAAATTATATCTTGTCTTCCTCGATGATTGATCTTTGAACTCTTCGTGATGAAAAGCAAATTATTATTTGTAACCTGAACTAGTTTTTATATTTTAAAAGCTTCAAATTTATTTTTCAAAAGATGGGAACATGTTATATAAAAAATAGATTTAGCTATATTATTATAACCATTGTAGATCTTTCCATTTCTGCTGAAGAGAGAAAGTAATATCAGTTATTAACGAATAATTTATATTTAGAAAAATCTTCAAATAAGTTATATTTAAGAAAATAATGCAAAGTCATAATCTCGAAACGCTGGACGTTCTTGTTAAAGGCGGCATCATTAAATACAACACAATATCGTGAATAAAATTTCCGCCCCCGGCATATCGTAAAAACCACAAAAGAAACTAGTCCGAACACAGGAAAAGAAAAAACTTTGAATAAGTGAAAGTGTTGGGATAAATAAGAAAGGCTATGTATACAACATATACACATATAAAAGAGCGGGAGATATTGTGCAAGCAGTGACTAATAGTAGCAAGTATAAAAGAAAATTCAAAACTCGCGTGTGTAAGGCTATAAGGGTTGGCGAAATGCGTTATTGAGCGAAGAAGAAATGCAGAAGCCGCGGTATGTAACAAAGTACGAAGACGAAGGTGCAAAGAAGACCAAATAATAATCGAAGGACTCCGACTTATCGTCTCGGGACTTGATTGTATTCGGATTGCATCTTCTCAACCGTTTCATCTACTCACAATCAGTCCATTATCATCTTCGCCGAATAGTGGAAATAGAAATTCGCGGTTCGTACCAAGAATTGACAATGTGATCATCCTCGGAAATATTTGACCTTCCCCGAATAAAACGAGAATGAAATGCGGATAGTAGGGTAATTAAAAAAAGGAATAAAATAAAATTGCTCAGGGAAATATTCTCTTCGATCGTTAAAGTTGATGCTGCATTTAATCTCGTGCAATCTTCGATATTTATTTATCGTCGCGATAGAAAATTTGTCTCTTTTATTAAATATCTTTTATTTCTCGTATAATTAAAAATGGCGTAATACATTGGCATGATTAAGAGAACATATAAAAATGGAAATGTAGAAAAATACATCCAAACAAGACGTTTCGGATGTATTGGCACGGTTCATCAAGTTTTATCTCCGATGCGACTCAACTCGTTATAAAAAAAAGGATTCCATATGCAACGAAATTGAATTCTATCTCGATTTACGAATCCATTATCAATTCGTGGTTATATTTCAGCGACTTTATAGAATGATCATCGTCGACGATCTTTTTCACTACTATAAAAATATAACAGAATAGATACGTTTGTTCTCCAACAAAATGAAAATCAATGCACTTATTAAGAAAAGATGATAAATCTTTAAAATGTAACACTTTTTTTCATTTATATGATACGTAAAAATATTTTAATTGCGAAAAATTGTGATACAAAAATTTTCATGTATTTACTGTCTTTTTACTGTCTCTCAACAAATTCAAATAACAACGACAGCACCGAAAAACGGGGCGGTAAATACCCGTATCATAACAAACACGATTACGTGACATCGCTGTAATTAATACCTCGACAGTCGGTGCGGAATTATTCCTGCTCCGTCGACGGAGTAACGCAGGTGACGCGTATCTCAAAAATTTAATCCATCCACGAAACATGGCTGCGAAACCCGGTGCTTGCGAGCGACGCGAGTGCGACGCCAGGGAAGCGCGCGACGGCATCTGCACAATTGGGATGCGATGCTCAGTTGATTAAACGCGGCCCGAATTGTTGGTGCATAACGCCGAATATAATACTGGGGAAACAGCATCACCGAGCCAAGACAACGCTTTCCGCGTCGGCTCGTGTTTCTCGTATCACCGTCGCGCATCTATCCGCCACCGTAACTGCGGTGATGTCATCTCGGCACGTTGCGTTCCGCGGCAATAATTTCGCGGTGATGCTTTCTCGCGCGAATAATTAAGAACGACGGACTATACTATACTTGCGATTTCCGTCCCAGTTCCTCCACAATCGCTGAACGAAAACGCAATAATCGAAGTTCCGAGAAGTCGAAGTCGAAGTCGAAGTCGAAACGCCTGGACGCGACAAGCTGGAAAATGATGGTGATTCGAAAGAGGATTACGCGAATTTCACGCAGAACTAATATTTTGAGTTTCTCTCCGGGATCGTCTTTCGTAAGGCGAACACTGAATTTCTGTGAACGCCGTTGCGTATCTCGGATCTCGGATGCCAAGGAGAAGTTCGCGCGTTTTCGCACAGCGCGATGGTAAGAACACTTGCAAATCCATGGAACCACCGCCTATGAAATATTAAATTCTCGCGTTGTCGCGCCTCATATTTTCCGAACATTCTGCGCGTCGCGTCGATAGAATTTCATTAAACGATACAGAGTATCAAATGTACAATATCCTACGTTTCATAGCACGCGCTCTAGGCAATACAGCTTTTCGAGTTTCTCTGTCGTGTATAATGAATTCTTGGAAATTTTATAAGATACGCATATGCATATGAATCCTGTTTACAATGTAGACAAACACCGACGTTATGAAATTATAAAACACATGTTCAAAATACAGAATCGCGTTACCCTCAGATTGCTTTGCTTCAATCATGGACGTACTTCATACAATACATTCTCTTTTTATCAACGAGCAGTTTTGGATTCGCGAGTTTACATACTGATGAGAGAAAAACTTTTAATACTTGTAATTATAATTACATATTATTGTAATTACGATTATTCCTATAATGTTAGTAATAATAACTATATGTAGAATTTTATCAATAAATATATATAATTCAATCGAAAATGATCATAATATGATCATTTTAGTTAGTATTAAAAGTAGTTGCAATTATTATAAATTATAGTAATTGCAATCATTCTTATGATAATAGCATAATTATAATAATTTTCGGATTGCCAACTATATATATTTGTTATATTTGTTATTATATATATTATAGTTATTATTACTAACATTATAGAAGTACACGGAGAGAGTTTTTTTTAATTTACCCTGAAAATCGTGAGACAACATTGTATTTCGAAGAATTTTAATGTAAATCTCTCTCATTCATTAATAAAACTACAATAAAGTGTAAAATAAATTTGATTAATCTTACTGAAGTACATGGTAAAAATCTTTAAAATATTGTATTGTACCACAACTACCATATTTTCAGGGTAAATTTCAAAAGAAAATTCTCTCCATGTAATAATTATAATTACGATACATGTAATTAAAGTTACAAATACCAAAAATATTTTTCTCTCAGTGCGTGTAAAGGATAAAGGAACAGTTTTTTTTAATTGTTAAGTGTATACTTAACAGTATTGTATTCGAGTTGATCGCTCAAAATTATTGAATTTTAATCCTCGAGTGCTTCACAATAGATTAATATTTTGAATTTATATATAAAAAAATTATGGTTCAGAGTTTGATGTATCTTGCAACAAAAATTTGCACATAAAAGAAACAATCTTCGGCCTGAATGTAACTATATGTATAACTGGCTAAAAGACTTCGACTTTAAAGCCGACCTCGTAATAAAGCGTTAATCCTTCGAGCCCTGATACTTCTCGTTGTCACGTACCCCGCCGTTTTTTTTCCTCTCGCGTCGGGCCTTTGTTCATCGCCGCATATAAAGGGCTTTGATATTAGTAACTCGAGGGTGGTCACGTTCTGCCGAGCTGGCGTGTAAAACAAACTCGATGCCGCGATGGCGATGTCATACAAGATGTGACCGAGATAGAATATCGGGAGGACGTCGATCGTGAAATGTCACAGACTCCACTGCGTATTCTTTCCGGGGATCGTTATTTCTCTCTTTTTTGTCGATTGAATATTTTAATAGATGAATTACCGATTAGTACTTTTTGTTATTTTCTTTCAAACTAATATTTAGACTCAAATAATGTACATATAATTGCAGTAAAGTAGTGCGAGAATAAATTTTAATAAATATTTTAAATATTTTAAATTCAATTTACCGATAAAATTTTAGTTTATCAAAAACTCATTTAAAAGTTTTAATGTAAAATATTCCTTTTTCTTTAATAAGGTTCTTATAATATTCGTTGAACTAAAAAAATTATTAAATATAATCCCGCTTTTCTTCATTAAAGTCTCAAAGTCAACCTTTAGGAAAACGGGACCGAGCGTTTTTTCCCAACGTTAAAATCGCTTGATCCGAAAAACGCGAAGTATCCATCCTCCTTGAAGCTGATGTCTCTAAAAACAGCTAATCGCCCTCGCGCGTTCTCCCTACCATCGTCGTAAAAATATCCAATATGCATTTTACGACGAAAAGAAGCCAACGGACCAACATCGTAGCACGCGGAGCAGTTTCTCTGCCACCGGTCTTTTGTCTCTCTCAGACTTCAATGTGCGCGGCGCCGCGGCACTGCGGCCACATAAAAGTCTTGATTAAAATTTTAACCCACTATCAGGTTAGTCATGCACTACCCGTCGTGTTACAGTATCTTTAAATTCATATATCCTGCCTTAATCAACAAATATAAAGAATAATGAATAAATATAAAAATGTTGGTATCTCCAGAGAATGCACACGGAAAGATAATTACAAAAACCCTAATATACCTTTCCTTACTCTCTTGCGAAGAGGACTTCTTTCAAACTTTTCGTGTTATAATGACACATTCTATGGCCTAGTTTACATCATGCACTTAATATACGTACTAACTAATAACTTTCTATTAAATTATTTTAATTTCAGCGATGTAATTCAAAGAATGTTGTACTAAATTGATACAATATATATCAAAGTGATTAATTAAACACATCTCGTGTATATTTTTACATGTACTGTTTTAAATTAAGATAATTCAATAGAAAGTTACTAGTTAGTAACCCGTATCGAGTGCATGTAAATTACATCATTTTCGAGGATAATTTTTCAATGGCAAGTAAGAACATGAACGTCAATGATCTATCATGTTTCACAGCTCGATTATATTTTTGAAGGACTCTATTTTAATTAAATTATACAATGAAGGATTGACGAGCTGCAAAAGATTCTATAGGATGTGAGTCATCAAGCCAATTGTGTTTTAAGCGATCAGAATCGCTTAACCTTTGCGCAATCAGAAAAGGATCTGAGAATGTTTTCTGAAAATTGAGTGATAGAATAATTAATGATAAAGAGCAATCAAACAAGTGTGTTTGACGAGAAGGTAATCTAAACGGCATTCACAAACCCCTTCTTCGCTTGGGGAAAATTAGGGTGTCGTCTTGCCTTGTACAAAACAGAGAGGGTCTCTTTAATGAATCCAAAGTAGCTGCTGTTTCGTTTCGCCTTGGCGAATACGTCGCTCGCGAAATGTCCTAATCTGCAAAATGTCCCAAAGTGCTGATGCGGAAGACCGTATAAATTCTATGGGGCGTGAGCCTCCGGAAAATGCGATGCGCGCAAATGTGCACTTGTATGTGAGAGAAACGGACAAAGAAAGAAAAAGAGAGAGATGGAAGGGGGGAGGTGGGAGAGATAACGAAACGTAAAGCAGCCTCGAGGGTAACAAAGTGCGCCGTAAGGTCGTTAACCGTGTTAAATTTAAATCTACCCAAATTCGTCTTGCATTTAAGGTCCTTTTCACCGTCTCTGCCTCCTCGCCGCGTTCCTGCCTCCACCCTCGTGCAAACTTCAAATTAACTAGAACAGGGAAAAAGAGCCTTCATGGCGAGCAATTAAATCGCTACGAGATAAAATTCCCTTTGTTAGCCGACGGAGAACGGGGCAGTCGTTATACATCGAAGCTTGGCCCGTGTCAGGTCGATAAGCTTCAAATTGTGGAAGAGCAATTGCCCGTGGTCATGCGATCGACCCACATGCGACACGATTTCTCACTCTCTCTCATTCTTTTCCTTTCATTGTACGTCAAGTCATGATGTTTCCATAGAAAAATACACATAGACGTTTCCTATAATATGCAAATGTCCATCAGAAAAATTATTCTTTGTTTTTTATTATTTAAATCCTCAACTACAGCTATATATATGCAACCTACACGTAAATTCTGAATTTTATTTGAAATACAGAATGCAAGAATCTCTGCCTTACGGTGATTGATAGAGAAAAATTCAAAATTTCTTTTATCTACAGAGTTTAGACACTCATATAGTATTAATCGTACAGATCGTACAATCGTCTAAAATTTTTTGCTTTGAATCCAAATGTTGCTCCGTTGCTCAAAGGTTTACAAATCGCAGATTTTGCTTTTAAAAAAAGGATTTAAAATCTTAAAGCAAAATGTGTCTCTAAACAGAGAGAGAAAGAGAGAGAGAGAGAGCAGAATATATGTGATGTGTGAAAGTTCGTAATGAAAAAAGACGTGTTTCTTGGCGCGAAAGCTCTAAGATTCTCCGTCATCTTGCTACCTCGTTCCGATACTTGACCGCTCATAGCACACCCGACACTTTATTTCGCGTCGAGTAATATCACTTCGAGACTTTCAACGTGCAGATGGAAAAGTACTCGTCGTTACAGGCAGGCGGGGACGGAAGTGCGTCTGCAATCCGTAGCTCGCCATTTGTTTTACGGCACTCGATCTTGTACGAGGTGAAACACTTGCACAACTCATTTCGTCGTACTAATATACCGAACATTTGTTCGCGCACAGGTCAGCGCGATCGTAAAGCTCTTTTTAGAGTTGTTATTCCTCGTTTCTACTAAACTAGATGGAAACTCGCAGACTTCGAAAACGCGAAAAAATAGATCAAATGTTCGACGATGCATTTGGCGAACGATCGATCATGATAATGGTAAAGTTCTTCCTTTTTTTTTTTTAAGAGGAGTACTTTCAATATGCAAAGTTCACTTAGCAGTTACCATTCAAGGTCTACAGCACTACATTCTATCGAATTTCATCACCATACGATTTCTGCACTTCTTTCCTGCTTTTCCCTACGATGGTATTGATTCATTCTTTCTAAAAAAAACTTTCTTTCTCTCTTAAAAAAACACCTATACGCAGTGAAATAATTCACGAAAATACAGATTCTGTCTCGGGCCATCTTCTTTTAACAGATCACTATCCGAGGAGAAAACGTTCCTTGTGGAACGCAAGAAACAAGAGGAGAGAAGAAAAGTGAAAAAGCGTCACCCTCGCGCGAAACCGCCACTCCTTTAACGGTTACGAGGACGATAAAAGAAACTGCTACAATTTAAACTTGGCATACGTAAGTAGAGTTCTCTCGGACGATTTTCCGCTTCCAGAGAAGTGACTAAACTTCTTTCTGTTCTCTAATACGAAGAGAAAACTATTCTGGCCTTCGTAGTCGTTCGGATCATATCCGACTTCCATATACACTCTATTTTGTAATTGCACATTCGATATTCGTGCTTTCATTTTGAATGCTTTTAACCTTGTTATCTTTCCTCTTGCTGAGACAACTCGATAAAATAACAACGAGGACAGTATAATATAGAACGATGAGGAAGGCCTAATTCTTATTATTTTTTTTCACATTTTTTTTGAGAGGACCTGTTCGTGGTTCCGACACCACGGACCGACGAGCATAACGAGCAAATGCGGATGAGATGAAAAGAAGCGACGACGAAAAGGCGAAAGAGGAAAAGAGGATGCGCCGTCATTTTTCTTTACTGGCGTTTAAGCACGTAGAGCCATTAATTTGAAGCTTTTTTTTTTTAAGCACCACCACGATCAACCGAGAGGATCGTTAACCATCAACGACGTTCTCCGAGCGTAGGGTGCGCACAATTTTTAGAACAAAGTTAATAATGGGCCAAGACACGGACGGCATAAATTTGATGAAGCAATCGCATTTGGAATATAGTTTGATGATGGGATATAGTTT
This sequence comes from Acromyrmex echinatior, assembly GCF_024713525.1. Lineage (NCBI taxonomy): Eukaryota > Metazoa > Arthropoda > Insecta > Hymenoptera > Formicidae > Acromyrmex > Acromyrmex echinatior. Next base: position 2,786,523 of record NC_141853.1, read on the forward strand.
CTTGCGAATGAAGATACTGTGAAAGAGAGACTGAGATTATCTTGCAAACTCAATGAATTTTCAAGGAGTATAACTATCGCGAGTAGCGAACACTATATATACAGCGAATACCACAAATAGCGAGTCCATACGTTTTCTCACGAGTACGCGAGACACATTTCGCATGCGTCGTTCATGCATATGTATTTGCATAATAGACGCCTACAAAGTCATACGTACGCGTTGTACGTGCGTGTACATATTTACATATGTATGTAAATGTACGCGGTATAATATGCATTACCGATCACGAGCCACGCCACGCTGCGCCGCAGTTTTCAACGAGCTTACGATTCGGAGTTCTAAACCAAAACTGCTGTGCATCGCCATTGTAATTGTTATTGCGTGCCCAGCGGCTTTATACCGTTTATTAGTATGCTAAATTACTATCTATTGCTACATTGTGTTATCAATGACATGATCGGCTAGAGAAAATTTTTGGATACTCATAATTTAATTATGACATAACGCTAATAATAATTATTAATAATTTTTAATAATTTATTAATTAATTCTAAAAATTTTTCGTAAAATCTAAGACATATTAAAATAATAAATATTAAAAATTATAAAAATAAAATAATAAAATAATTAATACACTGAAATGGGTGTTAATAATTTTTTGTGCTTGACAATTCCGAAATTTTTAGTATATTTTTATAAAGGATGCTATATTGACATCAATTTTTACTAATTTATTATTTTATTTAATAATAATATAAATGCTTTTTAAAAATAGGAAATAATATTAATATACATCTTTGGACAAGATATTTAATATATCCTGCGAAAAATAAATATAAATGAACTTTTTATTAAATTTGAATTTTCAAATTTTAATTGAAACACTGTAAATGAAATCATTGAATTTAAGCTATAATGTCTAAAGAGAATAATAATAATTATCAATGATAATTTTATAATTCATAAAAAAATAAAAAGACAATGTGGCAAATAATAGCGTACAGAAATATGTCGAGAATAATTTTAGTTGTTACAACATACTGGAAAACGAGGGTGAGTATAACTTGAATTTGTCCACACAACCAAGTTTCTCAGATGGATACTAACATAAATACAAGTCTTCGCCATGAGAGAGGGAAAGAGAGAGAGAGAGAGAGAGAGAGAGAGAGAGAGAGAGAGAGAGAGAAAGCCTAAGTACAAAACTTCACTATGTATTAAATTATGTCATATGACGCGGTCGGTTTTTAAAGTGGAATTGTTTATATTTCCCTATATCGTTTAGCATTCCCTATTCAGACAGGATAGCCTCACTCTCAGGACAACGAAGAAGCGACAGTTTTCTTCATAACGTGGAAGGAGGGGTTGTTCGGTCATTTCGCGAAGGTGATATTGACATCAACGACAACAACGGCTGCAGTGCTTGAGAACTTTTCACTTAGAGCTTTTTAGCAAGCTGCAATTTTTAGTATTTGTCGCACTTCCGTATATTATCCCGACGGTCAACAGCGACCAAAAGTTTTTCGCAACAACTAGTAATTCCGAACAGCTCTTGAGTGTAAGATCTTCGCTATCGATCATCATTATCCATGTTGCGATCTTCTAATGTCGCTAATAAAATTTCTTTCAAAAAATCTAAGATCGATGAACGAATACTTATTAAATTCTTTAGAGAATCGAATGGGACGTTTGATTTTTCTCTAAAGAAATTTATACAAAGGACGAAAAAGCCTCATATAAGAAAAGATTAGCCAAAAAATTTTCTAAGAGATTTATTCTAAAGGATATTTAATTTAGGAATTTAAATTTATTATTAGAATCAAAGATTCTAATATTATCGTGCATCGCGCAATATGATCGTTAACAAAAAATGCATGCAAATTAAATGCGAACTGGTTGCGTAAGCGAGACGACTATTTTCGACCATCAATCGCTGATCGAGTCAGTGTAGGTCCCGTAACAATTTACGTTCGGGTGTCCCCGTCCTAATTGAGAATATTGCTGGAAATTGGCTGTAAATTCATGCGTATCGTAGAAACCAGCAATTCCCGGTAGTTAATTAACCGGATAAAGCTCTGACGCGATCTCGCACATTTACGCTGATCCTTGTTACTTGGATGCTTGGCTGCTTGGTCACCTAGTAAATCCGCACGGACTCGAAACCGGAAGCCCGTAACGATGGATACGGTCGGAGTTAGCATACATAGTACATGGGCGAACAATCATTTTATTAAAACATTGATAACGATTGTATCGATATTGTAATAAGTAATATGGATTTCTGTATCATATTTGCGAATGTATCTGTATTTTGTGTGAGATCCTATTTGGATTAATTTTAAATCAAGCTATAAACAATATAGTTACGATAATTGCAAAATTATTTTGTAGATATTTATAAAACATGTTTTATAGGCTTCTTGATAAAATAAACAATATTTCAACAGAATTGTTATGATAAAATATATGCTACATCTATTGTGATAATATTAGATCGACGTAAAAAGATCGCAAGATGAGAATTCTCTTTTATTCAATGAATAAACTTCGTTTATCTTTATACGACTGTCTGACGCTCAAACTGTATTCTTGAGTTATTTGAGCTACAATCGTGAAGATCGGAAGAATGAATGATCATCTCGAGTTTCGGTATTCGATTTCGTTGCGGTAACACGAGAATTACCAATCAGCGCGCCGTGGCCTTTATTGGCGAAACACCGGTTGCTCATTATCACGATTTATGCGTTTAATATCGTTGCAATTGTATTAAATAATGAAATTTCGAGTTCGGGGAAGAGGCGTGGAGGTGAAAATGGTTAGGTCGGTGGAAAAGGGACGATGTTGAGAGGGGAAACGGCGGGACAAACTGGCCCCATGTGTGTTTGTTCAGCCATGGAGAATAATGTACACGGGAGGCGTTAATGAGATTTAAAAATAATGGTGATTACCTGCATTACTCATTAGGTATAACTCGTGGCGATGTACGCTTGCACAGCGCTATACCTATATGCGATCCACCAGTCGAGTCCAGCAGCAATTCCACGTTTTTGGTCCTCCGTCTTGCCGCGCCCTCCCGCGTAATGTACGATACGCAAACGCGAATCCCACACCGGGGGCTTGGCAGCACAGAATTACTCGCGGCAAAACAATGCCGCGGAAGAAAACTCATTATACCGCTATTACAATCCCCTCCATCTCACCATGGAAACCTTCGGGTTCGCTTTCTTAGCTCGTTGGAGACTCACGTTCTCCTAGGACGGCTAGGAGACATAAATCGAAGAGCTGGGAAGAAACACCGATTAATTTAGGAGTCTTCGTGGTAAAGCCGATACGGTCGTTATCGTGGAAACGGAAATTAATCGAGCCGATCGATTGCACGCGCGGCCATGCGTCTCGGCAGTTTCATCTCGCGAACGAGCTAGCAAAGATATCGTGTGCAATTACGAACTGCAACCCAGATGCACCATTGTTTTCGGCTCGCTCTTGATACCGCAAATTCAACCGGACACCGGCATTCGCGGCATCGTCGGCTAATCGCAATTCCAGATATGCCGACGAAGGACATCAAACCCACGTTTGCTTATTGTACCCAAAGTGATGTACAGCCGCGGCGGAGCCGCTAAACTGGCCTGATCCTCGACTTGATATATGCGTTCCAGGGTGTACGGTACACAACACTTATTCCCTCTCTCGCGTCCTGCTGTAACGGTACAGCGTTATTATGCCCATAATTCACTGGTGCCTTGAAGCACACACCTCACAAAAATATCGATCGTTATATTGAAGGGAACGCACTCTTAGCCTTGATTTTCTCCCCGCAGACGCCGCCTGCGATGGAAGAAAAAGATTGCCCCTTCGACGTCGGGAGTTGACGGGGCATCTTCCTACATCTCCTCGACATGCTTTCACATATGATAAATGGTCATTGAGAAAACGTCAGCCCAGTATTCGTTTCATATCGCAATCCACGTATTCGTATCAAAAGTCAGCTGTACAACGCGTTAAATCGAAAGGCGGTATAATGGCGAGACAGGCAGCTATCTACGAAAATGATAGTATTATTATGAATATCAAAATGTTGAAATAGAAAATACGATCGGGCACAGAATAATAATGCATAGTTTTCTAATTTTAACTTAACGCGTTCTAATAAAAAAAAATGTTTAATTATAAATTTTAAAACAAAATTAATTATAAAAAATATTTCGCCGCAAGTTGAAATTTTAGAATAATTTCGACTGTAGTTTGCACGCTCTTGCAGTCGAAGATACGTTGTACCTACCAGCAGTAACCACTATACACGTTCGTCGATATAACAAGGTCGACGCGCCGGAACAGCGGAAAGGATTGGTGTGGGAGGGGAAGGCTGTTGCGGGAGTGGAAATGGGGTTTGGGACGCGCGAGAGGTGGCCAATGCCGTTTTATGCATACCGAATGCATACCCACCCATTCTGATGCATCGCATGTATGGACAATTGATTTATAGCCGAAATAAACCGCTCGCCTTTCGATAAATAGAAAACCTCCATAACACTGAGCGAACTACTGGATCTTCTGTGCTCAGATATTTCTTCCAATATATAAAAGTTATACATTTAACACGTCTTTATATAAACTGTCAAGATTTATCACACTTATTCTTTAAATCAAGAACTGTTGTTTAAATTTTTAACGATTCTCGATTCTATTTAAATAATAAATAAATTTAATAAGTGCTTTAAAAGATTGCAGAATGTTAATTATAGTTTAGATATAGTTAGAACATACATAGAGAGAGAGAGAGAGAGAGAGAGAGAGAGAGAGAGAGAAAAAGATATTCCGATTAATTCAAAGATTTTATTTTCATGAAGACGAAGAATAATCTAAAAAAATTGTTCAGCAATATGCATGTTCGAGATATACGGCACTATTTACGACGAGCGGTTGTTGCAAAGTTCGGCAACACTTTAATGCCAGCATTTTCTCTCTTTCTCGCATGTTTCGCGAAATTCTCTATAAATTTTTGCGCTTCTGTGCTGCCGAATGTTGCGGAATAGTCAGCGACCGTGCGCTTAAGTAAAGGATTTATCCACTCTCCCGGCAGAAGTTGCGCTCGAGCGAAAGAATCCTTGGATTAATGGCGTCCTACTTTCAACGTGGACATGGAAAAAGAACGTGCACACGAGAAGGATCAAGAGAGGGTGGAAGATCGCAAACTAATGTCGAGGGACAGCGATGGGGACGGCGCGACGGCGGCAACGTTGGTGGTTGGGAGAGGGTTTGAGGAAGGATCGGTCGATTGTAACGTATATTAAAATTCCAATATCCAGACTTCGGATAACTTCTGTCGTATATCATACGAGCTGAACGCCGTGAACTAGCCTGCTCCGAGGTGCACGTTCTACAAACTGCTAGACCTTCTCCACTTGAAAATCGCGAATCGACGAGCGTCCCCCATGAAGACTCGTATAAGATAAACCGTTTTATGTGCAAAGTTACGGCAAAATGCATATTCATCGGTTCTCTCTCTCTCTCTCTCTCTCTCTCTCTCTCTCTCTCTCTCTCTCTCTCTCTCTCTCTCTCTCTCTCTCTCTCTCTCTCTCTCTCTTTGCGCGCGATGAAGATTTTGAAGATAAAACTTGAGATGAAACTGGGAGTATCAAGGGGGTAAATCGTCGCCATTGTTTCCGCTTCCGTCCCATGACTTCTTATTAATAAAACTGCACGGTCGATTAAATTTAATCAGCTGCGATCGTGGCGAACGATAATTACTATTCATTAAAAATTACACTGTTCTAGTTATTCTGCTACGATAACGAGATTGAACAAGTAATAAATGAATGACTTTTACATTACAAAAATGAAGTGGTAATTTCAACTGTCGCGCATCTCTCAAGTTTAATGTCTTAAAGTCTTAATGTCTTTGTTTCCTTTTATATTGCGAACAATCGAGGAAGCACAGAGATTTTGAGATTTATAGCTATTATAGATTATACGCTAAAACTAATTTGCTCAATCGTCAAAGCCACGTGCATTCCTCCTCCTGCTGATTAGACGATGTTGTCTCAAAAGTGAAACTGGCTTTAAAGGATTTCGCGCGCCGCAATCTCTTTCTCTAACTCGATTCTTCTTCTTTACATTCGGCGGCGCCGCGCCGGTAGAAATAGGATGGAATTAAGGATCGCGCTCACAATGGCAGTGGCTACGAGGCCGTTCCGATCCTTACAATAGATGCAAGATAGCCGAAGAGCCTCTCTCTATCCTCGGGAGTCGTAGGAGTGTCCCGCCGATAGATTTATCGTGGTTTTCTTGCAAGGAGTTCCTCCTTCCTTTACGGCTATCTGCGATCTATGCCGTGCCCTTTTCTCCCCTCGTGACTTCACCGACTCCCGCTATCACCACTATCGGTCGCTGCAATGCTCTCTTGCCCTTCGCTACGGCCAAAACTCGAAAGCCCGATCCACCAAAGAGATCCGTAGAATTGACAACTCGCAGCATTTGTATTCCTCTCCCCTCGTCGTTCCTTGTTCTATCCGCTCCACGACTTCTCTACCTATACCGCTCGCGTCCATCGAATTTCCACCCGGCTCTCGCATCGTCTCTGAAAGACTTTCGATCCCATCTTCGTTATCCCATCTTCAGACGAGAGAGCAGTCTCATTTTTGTACTCTCGCTCTCGTTCGTGAATCGAGATTTTTATGGCTTACACGCCTGATCCGTCGATGCGATATTACGATGCTGATGGCGTAAAAATAATAAGAAAAAATCTAGCTACGTACATGTACGTGATGTGTTAAAATTAATAATTTATATACTTATGTATGCATAGCGCTTCATTACAATAAGACTGATACGTATTATTATCATTGTAAAAGAAGTTTCCAAGATACAATCAGAAGTGAGAGATACAAATATATAGACAACAGCGAAATGAAAAGACAGGTGCGTGTCCAAAACGCGTGAATAGCATAATTACGAAATTCTACACCCGTACGACCGAATGCGGTTTCCGGTCAAATTGTCCACGAATCCGCAGAAATGTAGCACGCACTCATTTTGCGGCGCGGCTCAGCGAAACTCTACTATGTCGTCCGATGCAACTAACCACCGTTGATGTCGACGCAATATGTTCATTATGCGTACCCATTGTCCATTCATACCGCCCAGCAATATGTAATTGCTTTTGTTGCGGTCTCACGAATAGAGCGACGCAGTCCTGCAAACTCGTATTTATCTAGAATATGCAGGCGTTACATATATAGAGAGACATAGTCACCGCACGGCGATTCCAAATGGTAGATCAATGTAACAAGTTTGTATTTTCGTCGTGACAAGTTTCGAAAAAAAATTTTGGGAATCATTTCCCAGTTATTATCCCTTCTGCCAGTGTTTCCCATTTAAATCCAATGATATAGAGAATTTTTTATACTAATTCCCTAATCCTACGGATTTTCATTCACGACATTTATATTTAGCTCGAAACAAATTTATCTCCAATAAATCGGAAAATGAAATTTTGCGAAATTTCGCTAAAACAGATTAAATTTTCGATCGATTTGCTGAATTATCGGAATATTTCCATCGTACGTACGGTGGGATATACGCGGGAATATACGTGCGCGCATTTCGAACAACCTTTCCTCCATTAAGTCTTGTAGATGCAGTCGCGCACGTCACCGACAGGCAACCAATATTGGCTCGTCTCCAGCTCGTCTCCACCACACTTTCGTCTCTCGTTTTCTCACTTAGACGCGCGAGGATGAGATGAAAATAATTTACCAGCATGTCGCAATAAAACGCGTTTCAATTACTAGTGCTTTATACATCGAAATAAACGCTTGAAGTTAAAGGAGTTCTAAAAGCGCACACAAAATCGATTTATTCAAAATAAAAAATATTTTTTAGCTAAAAAATAAATTTCGCGAAGATAAATCTTTAAAAAAAAAACTTATGTGTATAAACTTAAATTTCATTTTACAAAAATGGCTATTCTTTCCCTGTTCTTTAAAAGAATTTGTTTAACAACAAAATAAATAAACAATTAAAATATAAATATACTTTATGCTTCTCTCTTTCTTTATCTTATTAGTATTATATTAATATACCAAAAACTAATAACTAAAAAAAAGTAGATAAAATAAAAAATTGCATCGGTTGAAAATTTAATTTCAAAATACATCTAGCTTAAATTTTACAACTACAGACACATACATGACGTAAACAGGTAAACAAGATGCGTCTTCTTCCGTAACTTTCATGTTCTTATTCTTTCATTTTGTTGCAAAAGCAATTCGAAGAAGATGGAGATGAGAGAAAGAAGGAGAAAGAAAAAAAGCAAAAAAGAAAGAGAAAGAAAAACGGCGTGGATACGTACGTAGATGAGGAAGGCGGATCGAAGAGGAACAGGGAGCACGAGGAGGGCGTCGGCACAGACCGAGTGAAGTACGAGCCGGTAACGTCGGCCGGGAAAGTGACTGCTTTTAAACCGTCTGCACCGCGGGCTGATTGATGGAGTTCCCTAGGATCGAATTGCTTCCTAGGCACACTCCAGGATTCCATAGGACTCAGAGCGTAACTGCGACGTATAGGGGTTCCCGTATACTCGGCACGTCGAGGACTAGGCACAGTAACGCCATTACACACACGCGTTTCGACGATGACTTCTCCCGACGAATAACCGCGACACCGTAACGATAGAGTTCGGAGATGATTCTGAACGCTCAGTAAAAAAAAGTGGGACAATTTTTTAATATTTAATTCCGCATTAGTGACAGTTTGGAAGTAAAATGAAATTTTAAAAATAGTAAAAGAAGTATTATCTGTACAGAAAGAAATATTCTTTGTGTGATTACGTAGTAATATATAAATTTCCATAATATACGATAGAAAAAAGTTTTTGATTTTATTTAAAATTGTCGATTAAAAACAAACAGATATAATAAAATAAATATAACAAAGAATACGATCCGAATCCAATATCTATAATTGTAATGATGTTATTATTCAAAATAATGAAAGTACGAGTTAAAAACTTAGATTCAAATTTAAATACCATTTTACTGTATTATCTATACGTAACTATTTTCTTTAGATTTCCTTCTTCGCAGGAGAAGGATTAGAATCAAGAGACTAAAAGTTTAACCGCAATCCGTAATAAACGTTTCCATAGCAGACCACTTACTTCATTATGATCGTTTCTTGTAGTCAGCGGGAGTGCCCGGCCATTAATATAGCTTCCACCGATATCAGTGGATTAACCTACTTGTGCGCGTTATTACCGGTTAATCCGCGTGTCCATGTCGTTTATTTGTCGATTACCAGCTCAAATCCTTGAGTTTCGATCTCTCTTTCTTTCTTGCTAGACTTCGCCTAGACCAACATTTTATTAATGAACCAACGTCATCCTATCTCTCGACAACTTAGGTTGCGTCGTTTATGAAAGAGAAATCGCTCGGCGATCTCACTGCCTACCAAGAAAGAACAGCGACGACTTATTTTCACGTCACGTGCAGCACTCGTTAGTCTCGAGCGTTTCTAAAAATCGATAGCTCGTTCGAGAGACCGTCAGCAACGGATATACGGAAAGATGAGGTTTCCGTAAGCTGATTAGATTTGATAAAATTTTCATCGCGCTTAAATTATAGCGTTAATAATGTATATAGAAAGAACGGAAATCGATGAAAGAATTATGAAGTTCAGATTAGTGGATTTCTATTTTAAAGTAAATAATAATGTATATGCACATACAAAACAAAGCTTTTAAGTATATTTTTTATATAAAACGAGTAATCAAAACGTATCTACGGGTAATTTAATCCGCAAAAGCTGACTAATGTCGCATAGCTTCTACATCCGTTCACGGTATATCATCGTTGCACGCCGTCGTGTCCAAATGCAGGATACGTTTGGGGGTGGAATAAAGCGGGGTACGTTCAACGGCGTGGTAACGTTTAGCGTTACCGCGCGGATGAATGATCGCATTCCGATAGGAACGATGACGGGAGCGTTGGTAGCCACCGGTGATTCCGGCATTGGGAAAGCGCCGAGGCAAATGCCGATACGTAACATTGGAGGTCGTTAGACGTCAGCGAACACAGAGCGGCATAAATCAGAGAACTCGAGGGTTAGCGATAGATGAGGGGGGGGGGAGGTGTAATTACCAGAGAAGGTGATTATTCGGAGACACAACGGGAAAGAGCGAGTGAGAGTAAAAGGGACGTATAGAAAGAGGGAAAGGAAGAGTGAAAGCGTAGAAATATATAGAAAAGAGAGAAAGGGATGGAAGGAGCTGAATAGAGAGAGGGTGGACGAGGGTGAAGGGTGCCACGGTGCTAGATTGCACACACAGTTCCACAAAAAGAGCGACCAATCTACATACATTTACATTGCACGGGTTTTGTTATCCGGTCCAGCTCTTTCTCACTTTCTCTCTCTCTCTCTCTCTCTCTCTCTCTCTCTCTCTCTCTCTCTCTCTCTCTCTCTCTCTCTCTCTCTCTCTCTCTCTCTTTCTCTTACTCCATATGAAACCACACCAATCCAAACGAGCCATCGAGTTAGGTTGGGAGTCGGTATCTACGGTTGCCAGCGGCCGTTTTATTTCGTGGCTTGGTACGCCGCGGCACCCTTTTTCCCTTGTGGATTGCCAATGAAACGATCACCTAGGATCTGAATCCCGTGGGAAAAAGCGTCGATTCGCGGTGCCTTTTATTTTACCGGGACAAAGGAAAACCTTCCTCCGTGTTTAACCACGCGACAGCGAAAGGTGCGACGCTGACAATCGACCGGAAATACGCGGTCGTATATGCCGAGCTTCGAACTCGAGGAAGAACTCACGGACACATACACATGTCGGAATAACGTCACTCCGTACGTATTGTCGTGTCTCGTGACAGCGATAATTCGCGTGTGCGTACTAGAAAGTGGAAGTCGGACGCGAGAATCAGACACGGCATTGCAGATTCGCGTGGAATAGACGCGCCGTTAAACAACGAGAAGCGTCTCCGAAGTTGGTACCTATCGCGACCCGACGACGCGCCATTAGCGACCTAATTCGTCCCAAGGGTGTCCTTTAAGTGCACACTCCGCCTGCAGGAAACTACCGTCGGAGTCGGAGAGCAGCCATGGCGAGCCCTGTGCGACTCTCGAGTACGCGAGATTTTTGTCAGCAGGCAATCTGCATAGATTTACATCCGTTTAGTCGCTTAGTTAAGCGCGTTATCAAAGTCGCTCTTTCACCGCGCTACCTCGGGCGCTTTTGGGTAATAAAGGGTCATTCCTGCTACGGTCGACAAGGGGCAGCAGAGAGAACTCTCTCCACTACTTCGCGTACCATTCACCTATTTTTCTATGCCATCTCGCAATTATGCCTGAAACGCGCTATCCGTTGCCCCGGTTAACTTCAACGTCGTCTATATTTCGTATGCGTTGCGGGGTCGAATATATTTCGCTCTCACGATTCCATCTCTCGCATGCGTATTTAGGAAATTCATACAAATTTATGCATAAAATTTAGATATTTTGCATTTCTAAGAGAAGTGGGAATAACGAATGGCTGTAAAAGGCTAAATTTCTTTTGTTTATTTATAATAAAGGTAATTGCCTAATTGTGCAAATGATTCGATAAATCATCATTGCGTTGATTTATCGGTAGCACGAGTCCTGCCACGTTTTCCATTATGAGGTACCGGCGATTCGTGCTTCGGTGGTTCCGCGTTAAAGCGCAATTCCGATAACATAACCGCAAGTTATCGCCTCTTAGAGCCCAAGAGTAAATCCACCACTTGGTTCGGATCAGGTAGCACCCAACGAACCGGTGGATTTACCGCGGCGCTATACAGAGAGCCAACAACATTTTGTCGGGTCATCGTGTAGCTGCTAGCTATATCCATTCTTTCCCGATCCTTGTGTGCTCGCTTTTTACGCGGGGATGAAATTTCTGCCGGGAACAGATGGTGTCTCGTCGGTAACGACTCCATCTCTCGACCTGAATGTATCTAAAGATGTACTGCGCAAAGCGTTTCTATCTTGTAAAGCTTCGTAGATAAATTCTGTACAAGGCAACATTTCTCCCATGTTATCAATGTACGGTCGAGTAGTTTGCAAAAAAAAAATCATATTATGATATATTCTACGTTTCGAAAGACGGCCGTATGAAATTTCGCGCAAAGATATCGACCGACGCTTATCGATCGTGGAAGGCCAATCGTTTTCTACGAAGGCGCGTTGCGTGTCTTTAATAGGTCTGGGCAAATATTTGTGGTAACCTTTCAATTTCTCCCAGTGAAGAAAGAAAATTGATTCTACTGGCTACGTTTGTGGTGCAGTTCGTGCAGACAGTGTTCGCCAAGCAGCTTAGAAGAGAGAAACGAGATCGGAAGTAAAAGAAAATGGAACAGAGAACAAAATAGGAAAGGGGGGGAGAGAGGGAGAGAGAGAGAGAGAGAGAGAGAGAGAGAGAGAGAGAGAGAAAGAATGTAACTCGGAAGAGATCCAATGTGAAATACTGTTTCATTTTACATTTTCATATAAACTACTGGTAGACTCTTTTAGATGCAAATGCAACGTTTACCTAACCGGTCCGCGATGCATCATCTCACATCCATGCGAAACGCCCAGCCGACGAAACCGTGACTTTCTTCCGACGCAAATGTCATCCACGGAATCTCTTTTTGCGGTACTCGTTGAATTTTCAAGACGCGTTGTATAGTGTCGAAAGAGAGCGATGTGGAAACTCGGCGATCTGCATCCGTTTTGACATACCACGCAGCTAGCTTCCCTCCTTCAAGAAGGTAAACACGCGTCCCTTGAAACCGTTCGTCGCCGTGAGAGATCCCAGAGGCAAACAATTGCGGGAGTGTTGCAAAAACACGTTTTAAATCATTTCAAGAATATTTTCGTTTATACATTGTAAATTGAAAGGTTTACGAACGAGAAATTTAAATAATTGATCATGGCGACATCACGAATCTAATTGATTTTCAAAACAATATTCAAGACAGCCATAAACGCCATCATGCACACACTTTATCGTTCAGCTTCCTTTGGCGACACTTGAAAATTAATACATTAACGAGAAACACTCGCAGGGTCTATCTGGCAAGTACACGTAGATATATGCGGTACCGTTCCGTGGTACTAATCCCGATAAATGTTCCGGTGCGTACCCGTTAAAGCTACGGTGAAAACCGGCTCTCCCGAAATGGCGGCGCATGTATACCTATAACACTGTCGGGGTGTTCTCGAAACTGCGCACGGCCCATAAATCTCGAACAAAACTAAGCTCCTAGCCAGGCTGGCGCGATGTAACTTTAAAGCCCGTTAAGTGATTATTAACGTTCCTGCCTTCGTGCGGCAAGCCGTGTTAATATGCAAGAAACCAGGCTGTTTTGAAATGCGCGGCCCGTAATTACTCTTCGACCGATGATGTCGGTGATGCACTTATCGATACGATAATAATCGAATTAATCATTCATGAATACGCATTACGCGTCGCGTTTGATACTAATCCGTTCGCTTTAAAATATTAAAATTCAATGGTGATAGTAAATCCGTCCAAACGTCACGATCTTGAAGTTCCTAATGCTCTCAGGCATGACGCTGTAACCTGGATAACGTTAAAAACTGAAACTCCCATCAGTGTAAAGTCGATGCGAAACTCACATAAATACGGTTTTGCAAGAACTTTTTATCGCAATAGCTTGTAGTCCTCTTCTCCATCGTAATTCTAGCTAAGAATAAGATTATCGAGTTTTCTACTTTTAATATTATTTCCTCAAGATATAAAGTCAAACAAAATTATAAAGAAGAAAAGTAAAAGCTCTTTTATTCCACGTATAAAATGTATCAGTGTATCTCGCTCTTCCTTTACCTACAAAATTTTTGAAACATTTTTAAACGGTTACAATTTGGAAAAAAATATCTCTCTATTTTCTTATAGAAAAAAATCAATTCTGAATTAACCGAAGAATATAGCTAATTTAGATCTATATAAATATATGGATGCAAGTCTAGAAACGATAAAAAAAAACATAACCGGTATATTACTAAGCACATATATAGGTACAATAAGCAGAGATGGAGCCGGCATCGTTAATGATTTGGCGTGCAGCCTCGCTATTATGTCGATGGAATTAGTTTTGCGGGCGAAATGCCCAGTTATTACCAACCTCGGTAACATTCAGATTGCGCGCAAGCTGCGTTCTTTTATTATTAACTTTAACGCTCGCATAACACTAGATTAATAACGTAGTTAGGCTATAAAAGCTCTTGGCTTACGAGCCTTTCGTTAATGCATATATTTTATGCGAAACGGTCAGCCCTCGTACGTTTCTATTTTACTTCTTCTTTTTCTGACTATCGTTTTCCATCGTAAACCTTCTAATTAACGACGACTGCAAGTCCGATAAGAAGCTGCTCTCGTTATTGTCTCTCCTGACCTCCGTTAGCTCCTTCCGTTCACACTTTATCGCTTTATCTTGAGAGATTTTCCATGATAGCACTCGGCCTACAGGCGAATAATTATGCTAATTGAATATCGGTCGACCTTCATCAACGAGGTTTAACGATATTCAATGCCACCTCGATTGTTTTCAAGATCCTGCCATTCCGTCATGAAATAATATGATAATTCCATCGTGGATAGTAATTAATTAAAACAATGTATGATTAAGAAACTTAATGAATTTAGATATCTTGAAAACTATAGTGTGATATTATTATGCAAAACATTCTTGATGTAAATATTACATCTTATACAATCATGTAACATTTCCAGCAAATCCTTGGGCATGTCTCGAGCTTTACATTTTATCATGTTACGACAACGTCAGCTGAGACGACGTCGCGTCTAGGACTGCGCAAAGTATTTTCAGGCTAGCAAAAACACGAAACATTATCCCTATCTCACATAACATTCGGTACTCAGTGTACGCGATGGCGTATACGAGCTATCTTCACCTGTTCACGGTAAGGTCTGTGTCCTACAGAGGATTTTCATCGCTCGTCGTGCACGTTCCATATCTCCGAAGAAAATAACCACTTAAGAGCTCTTATACAAGAAGGGAAAGGAGCTCGAGGTGACGACGAACAGGCCGAGGACAAGAGAAACGAAGGTGGTGGATAGAAGAAGATAAAAGTGGATGGCCCTATAGAAGAGAGGTCATGGTAAGGTGGGTTGCTCGGCCCCTGGAAAATTACTCCTGGCTATCGTTCCCCACTTCCGTAGATGCGTTAAGACTCCCCTCTCTTCTCAGCTGCCGAAGCACAGAGAGACATGAGGGGAAACCCGTCATGGAGCCTAGATGGATCTACATCTACTTAATGCCCGCCGCTATCCGGAACAAATTACTCGGGGGACCGAGAAATTAAGTCGACATCTTCGCAGGATCCACCACACGGGGATTAGTTAGCATAGAGTAATCGCTAGCATAGAGTCGTCGCTGCTCGACGACCGACTGAATTTCTTTAGTTCTTTCACAAATTACACATAGCCGTCTTTAAAATCGACATTCAAGAAGATTAGTCACTCGATGATGAAATAAATTAATTGCGCGTAGTCTTTTCTTAATAAAATCTCGACAAGTGTAGATAAATGAATATCTGTAAATTTGATATTATTTCTAAATCTTTTAGAGTGAAATCTTACTTCAAAAGACTGAAAATTGAACCAATCTTGAAAAAAAGAGTGAAAATATTTTCACTTTTGAACAAGAATGAGATTTCATTCTTTATAA
This sequence comes from Acromyrmex echinatior, assembly GCF_024713525.1. Taxonomy (NCBI): domain Eukaryota; kingdom Metazoa; phylum Arthropoda; class Insecta; order Hymenoptera; family Formicidae; genus Acromyrmex; species Acromyrmex echinatior. The sequence goes on from NC_141853.1 coordinate 2,802,233, forward strand.
GTGTGAGATTTCATTCTTTTGGAGTAAGATTTCACTCTTTCCGAATGAGAATTACTCCAAAAGAATGAAATCTTATTCCAAAAAAAGAATGAAAATTTGCTACTCTTGTTTGAGAATGAAAAGTTTTCATTCTTTCAAGACTGGCTCAATTTTCATTCCAAAAGATTTAAATTTAAAGAGTATGAAACATGAAAAATGTGAAGAAGAAAGAAACAGCAATATTCTTTGTACATTCACGTTTATTACTATATATAAAAATTTAAAACATCGATTGCTTTCACTTCTTTATCGCATATTTATGGGAAATAAATAAAAAATATTCTTGCATTCTCTGAGAAGAGAAAAAATATCCATTTTTTTTCCTTTTTCATTTCACCTTTGTTTACATATATCTAATATAATTTCCCATTAACCATGTCTCATAACATTTATTCTACGTATCCAAAAGTAAATTGTTGCTATTGTTTCGATGATATAGATGAACTAAAACAATATCAGAAAAAGCCCATGGATATTTACATTCACGTCCAATGTAGAAATGATAAAAAAAGCTAGAAAATTCGAGCAGATATAGAGTGTGAATTGGGGAGTGTGAATTCGATGGAACCCCAATTCACACTTTATATCTGCGATAGAGTAAGCGACCTCGTTTCACGCACCACACCCGGTCAATCCGACTATTGGGAAACTCAAGGTTTCCGCAGACCGCGCAATACGGCCTTTACGTATCGATGGAAATCGAACACGACGTATCGCCGGGACAGGAAAGAGGGGTATTCGTCAAGTCGAAAGTTCGCAGGCGAAAACTCGTGACGTTGCGCAAGGTTGCCGAGCCAATAACAGTCGGAAACCACTTGAGCGACGTCACTTCTCACAGACAGTCAGAGAGACTTCGTTTCTCGCACTAAACTGAAGTAAATCAAACAAAACCGAAATCGGAAAGACTCGGCACGGATCAGCCAAGCCCATCCGCAGTTAGCTAAACGGTAAACTTATCTAATCCAACTTCTCGCGCGTAAGGATAAGAGAGGCAGAAATGTCAGTAAGAGAAAGAGAACGTGTGGCAAACAAAAGTGATAGAGGAAGAGGAGAGTGGGACCAGATATACCCACAGTCTTTGCAGTCGATACCTTTCGTTCCTGGCAATCGGGATACGAAGTTTATTCGGCGTGCTCGAAATTCGGAGGATCCACGGGGGTTCTTTAATTACTCGCAGCGGAACAAGAGCCGTGCTGTTTAATCAATCGTTCGTTACCTTCCCGGTGTACCCGAAATTCTCGCGTATCAAGGACTACAAAAGTTTCGGACGAAAGGACAATATTTGTCGCTGACTGTAAATCGGTTCGCGAAGATTAATCAAATTTCAAGCAATGTCGTGCGTTCACCGTATCGCTTTGTCATCACGCGAAATTTCCTTCAGCGATAATCCTTCGCTGATTAATGAAACTATAGTCGAGATAAAGCCTTTCGTATAATCGTGTCACTCCTTCCTCCATCCCCTCTAACCTATCCCGCAGCTTGGTCTGGATCCAATTTCCAGATCCACCAGAAAGTTTCACGACTGCCGGCCATACTTCGTCCTCTAATTTGAGACGGAGGAACATTGGTTTTATAAGCCGTCGTTAATCGCGGCGAACCGGAGCAGCTGTTAGGCGATCCTCTGGAAAGGGCCCGAACCAGCACGAGAGATCGCGGCGATTTCGAGATAAGGTTTCGAGGCTTGTTGGTGCAACCTGACCAACGTTAAACCCCAAATCCCCATGCGACCATCCGAGTTGAACCTTGTGGTGTTGTGGCGGCATTGGCCGACCTCTCCGCAGGATCTATCTTGAGAAATCCTCCCTCCCTTACGGAGCCGCGAGAGAAGCTGCCCCGTAGTTAACTGAATGCCGTTCAATGTGCATTCACCGCAACAGCGTCCGTGGTATCTAAAGGTCTTAGAACCCGCTTTCGTGCAAAAGACAGAAGCTACTTCGGTGTCTGAAGATTCGTTAAAGCTGCTATCGGATCTGTTTCGAAGCACAATAGGCAGGATTCTTGCTACGAACAACGAACGTCTTCTGCGCTCTGATACGCTTTTCTCAACGAAAGCTTAAAGAGACTGCGTCTTCTCAAGCGTGTCAATTTTCAAACGACGGTTTATATTCATTTGGAATACGTCTCGAAATAATAAAGGACCGGTAACAAAATTTATGCATTCACTCAATCTCGTTTCTCTGTCACTAAGTCTTCGTCCGACGAAGGTGAACGCGTCTTCGAAAATGGTCGGAATTCATTTTGTGGCGAGAAATGAGGAGTGAGGTGATAAGATAATTTTTCCGTAAATTCAAGATGGCAGCGGCTGATGGAAGGTCGCCGTCGTGCCAGTTATTATATCATTTCGCATTATGCGGAAGCCACTCGCTCGAAGTTCTGCCTTTGCCTTCTTGAAATGGATCCGAATAATTTATAATATTAGTTTATCTTATGAGATATTCCGCAGTCCTATCTTATGAACCTCTTCTTTCTTTGTACCAATATTAAGTACGCTTCGCGAGCCAATTTCCTTGAAGGTACCCGTATAAAATCCCGCGATTCGCAGAAACCAATAGTATCGCGAAGATCAATAATTTAGAGTTTAAAATATTGCACATCTTAATTGTAACCTGATACTTCTCAATTCAATAGTAGAAAAAAATTAAAGTACGTTTTATGTGTAAATTGATATTTCGAAATACAAATAAAAAAAATAAACTATATTAGAATTGATATTTTTTAATTTTTAATGATTTATATAAAATAACAACTTATATGTATATTCGTAAAACGCCGATATTTGTAAATACGACTCGACGATATATTTATAGATATAATTAAATAATAAGTTAAGTTTTTTTGAATTTTTGAGATAAAAATATTACACGAAAGAGAACAATAGCACCAAGCACAAAAAACTTCGAAACACGTTTAAATAGAAACTTCAAAATCGATCTCCCTAACGACCGACTTTCCTCAATGTACGTCGTGGTACTCCGACGCAGTGATTAATTAATCCATTGTCATTACATTGATTGTCCATAGGGTTGCATTACTCTGTCAAATCCCCGGCGTGGGTTTAGCAATATGCTAGGCTAAAAGGCTCTGTATACAAAGTCAGAGAGACGAATATGATCCAATGATAGTTTTTATCGAGGGTATTTCTATAAAGGGGTGAAAAATTGCGCCGCTCTGCTGAAGTTGCCAATGGGCTAACCGAGATATTTGCTCAGAAATCGAAAGACTAGTCAAAGGGGAAGGAAAGAATAGCGAGATAGTAGCAGATAGACGAGATGAACGAGATAGGGGCGAAATAATGACAAAACGAATGGGAAAAAAAGGTGAATGGAGAGAAGATTGTGAAGGTCGCAATGTAGGGCTGAAGCCAAAGTGAAACAGGGCGCGCGAATGACGAAGGGATGACGTGGGATGGCTACAACGATCAAGGATAGGCGCGAAGGGTTGGGAGAGCGATAGAAAGTACGACGGCATCGTTATAAGATGGAAATTAATATTTGTTGCTGTAGCTTTTTATTGTCAATTATCAAGATCTTTATAAAGATGTTCAACAATCTTTCGAACCTGATTGATCACTGTAAACACATCATTTCATTAATCAGTCAATGCGACGATTATTGTACAACTTCATCAGTTTGTACTTCGACATCGCTTTTCGTACGGACAATTTGGCAGCTAACCTTTGTTTATTTATATTTGAAAATAAGATTCGATAGCACACACATCCCGTTTCGCGTATATACATACAACGATTGCGATGGATGTTCCGTTCTATAGAACGGATATCCTCTGTCGTCGATTATTTATGCGTCCAACGGACACATTTCGGATGGAGCGCGTCCCAGAATTATTTATTTATGGATATCATAAATATCAGAACGACATAAATTTATTGGGGACCGATGCGCTTGAAAATGACGAAACGAGAAGAATCGTGGCGCTTTTTTCGCCGGAATACGAGAATTTTGAAATGATTCACGCTTCGTTCGATGCCGAATCACGTCGTCGTCGCTGCGCGGCGATGGAAAGGACTCCTGAAAGGCGATAAATCACGGTTCATAGAAATCAGCGGCCTTAGGAAACTCACGTCGTGCCACACTCGCTATTCCGCGATATCTGGCGTCATTGGCGGAAACGTTTTAGGGCGCGGAAATTACCGGAAATCTCTCTCTTTTGACTTGGTCGTGGCACGATGGATGAAACCGTAATTCCCAACTCTTTCTCTCTCTCTCTCTCTCTCTCTCTCTCTCTCTCTCTCTCTCTCTCTCTCTCTCTCTCTCTCTCTCTCTCTCTCCCTCCCCTCCCCCTCTTCTTCTCCCTCCCCCCCCTCGTTACGTTCAATAATGCGACTGACGGATACGTTGAAAGCACGTTTTCTCATTGCCCCGCTTTTATGCCCTTAAAATTCTATCGAGATACGAACACCATTGAGAGAGATCGATACTAATCCAAGTTCTGCGCTTACTTCCTTCTACCATGGAACGTAATAAAATTACTTTTGATAATTTTCTTTATTACAATTTAATCTAGAATGTGAATAACTTCAATTTCAAATATTTAAATATTTATAACAGTGAAAAGGAAAAGGAACAATACGCAAAAATGACGCATTTGAACATGTAAGTAAAATATGTTAAAAAAGAGTAAATACGCCAGACATATAACAATAGATATAACAATAGATTTATCAACGAACAGCGTGATACACGTGTACTTTTTGCACGCTATACCAATCAACTTCTCGTCAATTGCGACAGCCTCGACGAAATCAAAAAGTGTTAACGCGCCACACCGATACCACCACTGACAGCAAAGCGCACGGGGACATCGCGACCACAGAAAATCCCACGCGGCAGTCTGCCTGCGCTACCGGCGTCCACTCGCGTTTCTGTTTTGCATTTCAAATTCCGTCGAGCAAAGCGACCGGTTAAATTCGACGTGTGTGCACGCACGTGTGTACGAGCATCGCGACTGGCAGACAGGCAAGTGGACCGCATCGATTCTGACCACTTTCGGCTTAACGCAGCTTCAGCCAACGCATGAACCACGTTCTTGTGGGATGGTACGTGCCTGAGAAAGAAAGCACCGAGATTGTTTCGAATAACCACAGCAGCAGGTCCGGACAACGGAAAGAAGAAAGAAGACGACGCGCATGGAAAGACGAGGAGAAAGGCAGCTGAGAAAAGCAGACGAGCAGGAAGCAAGCGATTCGGGGAGCAAAAAGCAGTATGCGGTAAGCGGCAATGAATTAATCGCCGTGAACAGTGCAAGCTCGGTCCGACCTCTAACCAAAATCCCGAGCTGGCCCTCCATTCTGTTTCCCTTCTCTGCCCGCCATCACCTCCGCACCCTCAAACCAGCAAAGCCTCCCTAAAACCCCTAATGCCGGCGACCGCAGCCATTGCCTCCGCCTCTATCGTTTCCGCCGTAGCATCAACGATCGTTCTGCGACGGTGCTTACCGTATTAGTTTAAGAAACGACGTGGTTCCATCCTGAAAGTGACGAGGATAGAGAGCAGCCATAAGAAAGTACGATTTACAAATGATAATATAATATACTAAAATAACGTAGTAGTTCCATAACAGAAGATTTTGCCCTTAAAATTGTACGACTTTCATGTTAGTTTTCTAATGTTATATCATTCTCTTTCTTTGCACATGTGCGCGAAATCTCTACTGTCTCTTAAAGCTAACTCGACATTTTCTAACATCTTTATCGTACAACTTGGCAAACCTCAGAAAGTGAAGGTTTCAGACTTGAAATCGCTATCCTTTAGCCTGAAGATAATATAAGGTTCAATCTGCAGTAGAACCATTTCAGAAGTTTGAAACTTAAGCCACGCGAATCGAAGTGACTGTTATTTCGGATCACGATCTCCACGAAGTACGGACTTTCTTTATCCAGCCCCTTTTATTTCCGCTTCATTGTCTTTTTCTTGCGATATTTGTAAAATGACGATAAGTTTAAATGCGATTTCACGATATTCTACATATATAGCTCACAAGGAAATCTACGTGGAATCTCGAAAGTTTCATAGTGAAACACTCCAACTTAAAAGTATACATTTCTTATTTCCTTTTTGTACAATAAAATGCGCCGTTTATCTTGCACCGATGACTTATTCAAGTTGCTTTTGTTACAGCTTGAATTATGTAAATCCAAGAAATTTGAATAAATACTGTAATGTTAACGAAGAAAGTCTTTGGCGGTGAATACATTAAACATCCCCGATATGTTATTACTAATTAATCTCTGCCACGCTTTTTTTATTTCCGCGTCCGGTTACCTTACGGCGACCGATATCTGACTTTAAAGCGAGCATTACGAATGTTTCTCCTTGAGGCAGCTCACGTAGGCAACATCGACTCGACCTATTTCGTGTCCATTCAGGCTACTTCGAACGAGTCTGTCTCGGTTCTCTTCGCCCCCATACCCGAACAACCCCCTTCCCCCGTCGCAGATGGATGCATGCAACGCTGCACTTCGCTATCTGGTATCTCCTATCAACTATCTACTCCACTTACATACTGGATTTAGAATAGTTGGATATGGCAAGGATCGAGGTTAAACACTTATTTCTAGAGTCGCTCTCTCTAAAACTTGTTCTAGATTTCTATAACATCAGCGAAAATTTCCACGGCCCCCATTATACGTCTACATCGACCGACCGCGAGCTGGAATCCTTTGCGCCTCAAATCACTTTGGTGATAACTCCGCACGAATGCTCTAACGCGCGAAGTATTCAGCGTTAAATCGCGCGATTGCGAGAAAAGATCTTTTTACGACGGTGAAAAGCATATTCCTTTTTCTATTCGCACGCTATAACACTTCGAGGGAGGACTTCGTACTACCCGTTGGAACAAATAGAAAAACCGACAACGATGGGAAAGGATACGAAGGCTATTCACCGTGTTCCTGCGATTTACATGTAAATCGCGGACGGTAGTTCTGCGCACCATTTCGAAGTAATTTGGACGATCGCATGCGATCAAATTGGCAGAGCGATAAAGCTCGTAATCGCGCGAATCCGCGGGCTGTTAACCGCGTGCATAACTCGGTGTTATTCGTTAAAAAAAAAACGAGACAACATGAACAATTATCTACAGAGTAACTCTGGTATAAATGCCGCTTCTATCGAAAATTTATCAAAGTATTGCTTACTATGTTTAAGGTAAATATATTATACCAATAAAAACTTTATGCTATTATAAAAAAATTAGAAATATAAAATATTTATTTTTACTAAAAGAATTTTTTTAAACCTTGCATTTTTGCCGTATATATGCCATAGGGAGATATTCATTGGATATACGATTCATAAAAAATTTAATAATGCTTTAAAAAAAACGTAAAGTAACATAGTAACTTATAAAATGTGTTTATAAAGTTTTATTAAGGAATAAGAATAATATATTCTAATAATAAAAATCGGCCAGGAAGAGCTTATAATACAGGATGTCAAAAGTAATTAAATTTTAATGTGTTAGATATATTAAGACTTTAAGCAAAATTTGTTTCAAGACTATACAGAAATCTTTATTAATTGCATATAAATATAAAAAAACAAATCGAATTAAAGCATAATAAATATCATAAAAATAAAAATTTGATGAATACAGGATCACATATATATAATAATTAGATTCATGATGATAATCGATCCACAAAGTCTCACAATATCGAATTTACCAAAGTTCTCGGTTGCTCTCTTAATATTTCCCGTTCAATAAAGAACGTAATGATCTTAATTGTTCCATGATCAAGCCAATTATCACGATTTTTCATTAATCAATATTAACTTTAATACCAAGAAAAGAGTTAAAGAAAATAACAATCATAATAGTTCGAAAAATTAAAGAAAATAATACATATATATTCTCTAAAAGTAAATCAGTGTATTATTATTGACTTCAATACTTCAATACACTTATAAATGATGTAATCGAATATTTAATGTTGTTCAGTAATAATACACTGATTCACTTTTAGAGATTATGATTTCTGTATAGATTAAATCTTTGACATTGATTCAAGTGACAATGATTGATTAGTTGCGTATAAATTACTTCCACTTTTATTTTTTCAGATTTCTACGGCATAAATCTTTGCACAGCATAAATATCGGAGTTACCCTAACGAGTAGAATAAACTTTCAAAGATGAATTATATGATCGTCGGTGCGTATATCACGGTGAAAAAAAAGAATCGAATAAAGCAAAAGAGAAAAACGAACGGAAGGATTGAGAGAAGAATGGGAAAGACGGAGAAACAACCGGCAAAAGTAAGTTCTCGCCAGACTCAGTGTGGAACTTCCGGCTGCACTGTCTCGCAAGTTGTGCTTTTGCCCCTTGGTCGCCTCCGCCTCATTCCTATCGACGGCAGCAGAGCTACTCCAAGTTCTGGAAAATGGAACTTTGGTAAGCCAGACACCTCGTGCAACGATATCTTAACTCGTGAAGGAGGATACGAGTGCAGCGAATGTCACGCTACGTAATTTAAAACTGCACGAATTCCGACGACAATGCGGCGAACAAGTTCTTCGAACAAGGTCTGCGATGTATCATCAGCAATTTCTTGAAGAGCTAAAGAAAATCAGATATTTCTTTGATCGCGGAAGTAAACCAGCGTACGTAAATTATATCCCAACAAACCAATAGTCGATGTGCAATACGTATTTCGATGATTTCTCACGAAGATACAGGACAGTTCCGGGCGGGAGACTTGGAAGAGAGATAAAAAAAAAGCGGACAAAAAGCATTTCCGTGCTCTTTCACGGTAGCTTCGGTGAATTCACTGGTGTCATACTTGCGCCAGGAATTGAACAACTTTCTTAAACTCGCCGGGATGCTTCTCTTTCTCTAGAAATAGGAGAGAATGATAGTACCGACAAAGAGGAAACAGCGAGAGGCAGAAATGAGACAAAAAGCTCTTCCGGGCAAGTAGTTCCGGCAAAACAAAACTTGCACGCGTCGCGCTCGCGCACAACACCGACGCCGACGCCGACGCCGACGCCGACGTCGACACCGACGCCGACGCGGATGTCGACGGTACGGAGAGATGTTTTGCCAGTCCGTCCGGCCGTGTTGCCCAAAAGCTGGCGTGCGGAAAAACTTTTCATAAAAGCAAGAGGAAGGGAAAGGAAGAAGGGTACATTGTGCGATTCTCACAGATTCGCATGGCGTACGATTTCCGTTCGCTGAGAAAACAGTTTCTATTCTATGTATACGAGCGAGTTTCCTTTAACCCCTCTCTGAATTCGCCAGCAAGCAAGTTTTCGACGATTCGTCGAGGCAACTGAAAAACCTGAGGGAGATAAATAGGAATGGGTCCAATGGAATCGATGGACACTCCAGTGGGTAGCACTTCCGAGGCCATTCTTCCGGCGATCCGGTGGTCAGCAAACGAAACGACAAATCGTCGTCGTCGTCTGATCAAACGTGATTCACGACGATGCGATCCCGAAATGGATCGCTAACTGTGAGACGCCGAACGATAGCGAATCGAACGAGCTCTCGATAGTAACACAATCGGCGATCGGTGCGCGCCTGGCCCCCGCGAGAAATGTATCACGATCGGCGAGCCATTCTATCCCGCCGAGCGTGACAATGAAAATTCGTTTTGCGTTTGATACGAAAACGCGCCGCGCCGCGCCAGAGGGATTCGTGAAATTGAGAGGAATCGAAAGTACATTTTCACAGACGATAAACTCACCACGCGAATTTATTTGCGCGCTTGCCGGCGCTTCTCCACGCCCCATTAAATATTCTTGACTTCGGCCGGCGTGTGCACCTCCGCGTATATCGGAGATAAGAGGCGCCAAGTATCGCACTTCCCTCTTTAAAAAATACAGATAAGCGAACGCGAACGTAACTATTTGGGTAAAATGTAGACTCGCGTATCTAACTTACGCTTCCCCCCCCCCCCTCACTTCCTAAAATTAAAGTTTCCAGAATGATATCGTGATAGATATTATATGATAATTTAAAGCAAGATCCTTCTCGCGATAACAGAAATTCGTAATAATGAACTATTTCCGAGTATATTACACATAAGACAGACATCTATCAAAATCACTGGTGTCATACATTTTAGAGCTTTCACTAAAAATTCAGAACAGAAGAACTTTAAACACACGTGAGTGGAAATATTCAGTCAAGGCGATTCTTCGTGCTTAATAATATTAGGTGTTGGAATTAATTCGTAGCGTTTTTAATGAAAGAATGTTATTTATTTCACATGAGCATTAAAAAATACATTAATGAAAGTACTTCCCATCACTTGTAAAACGCTACGAATTAATTCCAACACCTAATATTTTTAATACATTTATACAATTTCCAGTTCAAGCTAACTGTGCTGACAAATTTGCCGGTCTTGAAACGCAGCTCTAAACTGAAACTAGAGTATTAATATCCAAATTGAATTGTCAAATAATATTAATAATCATACACGCAGAAAAAAGGTTGCTTCGATTTAAAGAAATTTTCTTCGCTATACGGTTAAAGAAAAAATTTTCTTGATTTGTGAACAAATTTCTTTGATTTAAACATTATTTTTTTAAAATCAAATAAAATTTATTTGATTTAAAACAATTATGTTCAAATCCAAGAAATGATATTCAAATCATGATTATTTTAAATCAAATAAATTTTATTGATATTAAAAAATAATGTTTAAATCAAAGAAATTTGATCACAAATCAAGAAAATTTTTTCTTTAACCGTATAATAAAGAAAATTTCTTTAAATCGATGTAACCTTTTCTCTGGATGTAGGCATCTTAAGATATTAATAATCGGATGCTAATAAGCATCTTAAAACCTGCAAATACTTTTATTGCAAAAAGTATTACCTTAGTCGGAACTCGAACCTGAATTTCTCGTATTCCCTGCGAACGTTCTCACCATTAGAAAAACTTTAAATTAAATGCATGTATGAAAAGTAGATAGGCAAAACTTGCAATTTAACCAATATTTCCCTCAAAGCTTGAAATACTTTTATATATTTGACAATTTTAATATCATTGCAAAAGTTCCTCTCTCTTTGACAGCGCATTAATATTTTACAGTTAGCTACATACCTATCACGGCTTTTCCTCGTTGGTACATTGAAAGAAAAATGTCGAAATACAGCGAACCAAATGTTACTTCATGACATTTTCTTCAATATTTATTCGTTATAATCAAATTTGATTGTAATAAGAAAATATATATTTTGAAATATATCTTTTTTTCATTATTTGTAAGAGAAATTTCATTCAATTCTTACTGGAAAAAAAATTCATTTGAGATAAATTAATGTTTTTGTATAGCAATCAAATATTTAGTTTATTCAACAAGATCAACAATCAGTTGATCTTTATAGGCAAATAAGTACTTATTTCTGGAGAATGTACTTATTTCTCAGAAACAAATCTTTATTTAGATCAAAAAGTTTATTTTAAGAAATTCGTTAGCATTCAGTCTTTAAAGAAACATTGTAAAACTTTGCATACAGAGCTTTGTAATAACAATGATGCTTCGTCTTCATTGAATAGATTTACAAATGTTCATATTACTGATGGAACATTATGTTCAAATAATACTGATATACTGACTGTTGATGTTAGTCAACAAATCTAATGTTAAATAAAACATCATAAATATATAATAAATATTGTATTTACATTAAGTTTTACTTAAAATACGATGTGCAAACTTACAACTGAAAAACAAATATTTTTACATTGTAATTTTTGTATTGATTTATTCGATATATATGACTTCTTGAATGTAAGATAGTTCTCGTCATCAAACTAGAAAAAATATTTGGTTCAAATAAGTACTTATTTCAATGATATAACAGCATTGATAATACAAACAAAATTAAATTATGAGGAAAAATAAACTTTATTTGATTAAATATAATTTATTTGTTAGAAATATCTTAATTCACAAAAATTGAAAGAAATTTGCTACTTGCAACTAAATAATTCATATCAAGGAAATGAACATTTATTTGAAATTGATAATACTTCTCTCGAAAATAAAATAGATGGATTATTTGCTACAAATAAATATTTATTTGTTTTTCCGCCCGTTTTTCAATAAGGGATTTATTTCAGAGAAATAAACTTTACATCTCACAAATAAATTCTCAAATACTTTTTTTTCAGTGTAAGTGTAGGTAAAATTATTGTATCGCGTGATACTAACTTTTTCACACCAAAGACAGCAACCCAAAGATTACATCACAATCTTCCTGCGTCTTCGTAAGTTTTCGATTTACTTTTAGAAAGCAGGAGTAACGGTTCGCCATCATGTCTGCTTCGTAGCCGTGTAACAGAGACAATACTGCACCGGCCGGTTGTCATTATAATGTGTATTTACATAGCCATGCAAATGCGAATATATACACTAGGCGAACCATAGGCAACATGTATCGCGAGAGAAAGAGGCGCAAATGTGCAATCGATGCACCTGTGTCGCCAAGGATTCAGCACAGTGTAAACTATTATAATTATCTGCGAAAATGCACACTGTCATCGCACGCAAACTATAGCATCAGCACGAATCGCGCGCATATATTTTCACACGTGAAATTTCGGTAAACATGTTTTGAAGAATATTTCCTAATTGCGAAATACGATTCGTCAAGGACCGTAATTAATCGCGTTTGTCAAAGCGAGCGGATTGATTACATTAATCGCGATTAATGATCGAGTGAAGCTCTCATCGAACGCCAAATTAATTCGACACGTCGCCGCGCGCACAATAGATCTTTGAATCGAGCTGGCCAGTACGCACATTATACTACCGGAATATTCTGATAGTTTACGATAACACCGACCGCGAACGACGGACCGTGAAATTGCGATGATTAAATCTGCTCGTCCGTAATCAGGCGGTGTGGGCGTCAAACTTAATGAACTCGGCCGCGCGTGTTGAACATCATCAACGCCATTTCAACACATCGCGCGCAGAATCGGCGAGCAACAAAATTAATCCCCGCAGCGAATCCGAAGTCCTGTGAGCAGTGCATACGGAAAATCACACACAACCCGCATACACGGTCTGGATTCATCCGTGTCAGATTCTGCCGTTGCCCGTGTTGCGTGCCATCGACATATCTCGGATCGTTTTCGAAGTGCAACGGTCAATTAATTCGTACATATAATTCAAGAGCTAATTAGAGAACGAGGACGAGAGGAGAGAGTTGGGAGGCCACAAGCAAGAAGCCATGTACTATCTGCAATAAGGAGAATACCGTGCAACTATTCGAGGACTGTTTCGTATGCGGGCCTGGTTACGGAGGTAACCTAAGTACAGTTCCCTAACTTATATTGAAGATGTTTGGAAGCTTTTGAGTTCGAATTGCCCTGCTGCGCACGATATGGCCGTACTTCGAATTCCTCTTATATACGCGTTGTATGTACGCTGTTCTATGTAACATTCTATCCCCGTCCTCATCCCCGTACCACTATACGCGCAGGACAGAAGTATTCGTGCATTGTGTTAGTTTCAAACGTGCGTTGCTCTACGCGGGAGCGGTTACTTCCGAGGTTCGCGAAGAAACCCCGGAATTTGCAGCCGCTACGCGCATCTAGATTACTCGGCGAGCTCGCTCAACATTACGCGCCGCTTAGAAGGGCTGCGAAATAATTCCTCAGTTTCTGCTCGCGTATACCATGTTTTCCTTCTAGTCTTCTTCTTCTTCTTCTTACCAGCGAATAATTCTAATAATGGGTATTTCACCATCGTGAAGTTTCACCTTTCTTCATTTTCATCCCGCTGCCTCGATCCTCATCATTTTAATAAATTCATATAAAAAGCAAAAAATACAGATTCCAAAATAATCATTATTCAACATAAATTTAATGCGTACGTAGACTTTCGAAACAAATTTCTCCGTTCGAAAACCTGACCGTTCGCTAGCTGGCTTTTCAATTTTTCGAAAATAAAACGCGTAACAAATTTGAAAAATATCAAAGATTGACTTGAAAATTGTTCGAATTTTATTTAAAAAGGAAGTCTCTGAGAAAAATGTAAAATTTACAATCTGTCCACCTTTCTGGTGAATTTTCACCAAAGAAATGACGGCTCTTGTTCGTCCCACCTGTCGCCTCTCGGCGCATTCGACCCTCGATTTTCTCGCACGACAAAAGAGAAAGGTGAGAAATCGTGTACACAGAAGGGAGCCTTTCATATTTTATTAGCCCCGTCGATATATTACCCCGGCACGTGGTGCAACCTCGCTGCCGTTCGAATGGTCTTCCTTGTATATAGATATCCGTGTTTACGTTTACGTTAGGGGATGGATGGGATCGCGCAAAGAGATCGGGCTAAGGTTTGCTTTAGCCTCCGCCGGGACGGTCAGGACTGTCGTCGATTGATACGGACGCGGGGTAAGATGGAATGGTAAAGAAATAGAGGAAAAAAAAGAAGAACGCGGACGCTTATCCCCGACAGATATTTTCTCTTCGAGATGTTGTGAGAGCAAATCGGCAGAAAAGCGGAAGTCGATCGAATCGCCGCGCCGGTACACACAATAACGTTGCTGAGAATCGCATACTTTAGGCATGACAACTTTGTCCTTCTATCGCGCAATGGTATATATTTAGAAGAAAAAAATCAAAGTTAATGTATTTCAAGAGTTGCCACATGTTGTTTTAATAAATTGAAATCACAGTTATAATTTACAATATTATAGGTCTATTTTTTATTCCTACACTAAATTGGATTAGAACTCTCTTCCTTATTTTCATCAAACATGTCTTTTATTTTAATTTCCAAAAGTATATACTAATTCAGCCATAGAAAACAGATTCTTATATTAAATATTAATATTGCAACAAAGTGCAAAATCAGTTAGGATCAATCTCAAAGTACTAAAAAAGTTTTAAAAATGATATACGAATCCTTGCAATAAAAATGCGTCTTGAAATTACAACATAATACATTCATGTGAAAGATTTAAACGTAAAATAAGAGGAAGAGTAGGATACATCAAAACTAATATCATATTTCTTAGCGCAAATGTGAAAAAAAAATTTAATTTTATAATAAATAAATTTAAAAAAATCATAGAAAAACAAATCGGGAATTGTCACGTCGCTTCTAATTCTATAGACCATAAAAAATCTCGGATAGTCTAACTTTATGCAGCCGCTTCATGCAGCATGTGACGGAATTCAAGAAGGAAATTCCAAGTCCTATCGGACAATTCGAGGCTCGTAAAATGTAAGCGATACGACGCGAAGGGTCGTCCTCAGGAAATCCAACTGGTGTTGAATACTCACTCGAGGAATATCATGTGCGCGGAGGGAACGACTGTATCGTTCGATAGCATCGCAAGA